>NW_027039759.1:0-16907 GCF_034236695.1 Oncorhynchus nerka | reverse complement strand
GGGTATTGGATCTGACCTCATTGATCTGTCAGTAAGCTATGTTTAGCTATTTTTAGATGGGTATTGGGATCTGACCTCATTGATCAATCAGTAAGCTATGTTTCATGGGTATTGGGATCTAACCTCATTGATATGTCAGTAAGCTATGTTTAGCTATATTTAGATGGGGTATTGGATCTGACCTCATTGATCTGTCAGTAAGCCATGTTTACATGGGTGGCTGATCTGACCTCATTGATCTATCAGTAGCCATGTTTGCTATTGGGTATTGGATCCAACTCATTGATCTATCAGTAAGCTATGTTTAGCTATGTTTACATGGGGTATTTGGGATCTCAGCTATAGTCTAACCAGCAAAGGAGTCCTACCAAAGCAGTGTAACGAACCTTGTAGGAAAGTACTACGTGGCTCTGTGGAAGATCAGACCTCACCACCATGGACTGATGTTACGTGTCTGAAGACTCTGGGATTCTTTAAAACCTCTTAAAGAGGCTTTAATTTGCAGCTTTTTGTTAAAAATCGCGAAAATTTCAACGTCCTGCTTACTTCATGCCAGGAATATAGTATATGCATATGATTAGTATGGATAGAAAACACTCTGAAGTCTCTAAAACTGGTTAAATCATGGCTGTGACTATAACAGAACGTGTGGGAGGCAAAATCCCAAGGAAAACTGTTCACAAAAAACACACAAAAAATATCCCTCCGCCAGTCTCTGTATTGTCTATGGCAAGGAAAATAGATAGCGTCCAGTTTACAATGCCTACAGCTTCCACACGATGCTCGCCAGTACTGGCGGTTGGAGTTGAAGTTTATCCTTGGTGAGATGAGGAATAGGCACTTCCTGTCTTGGGTACAATGACCTCAATCGTATAGAACATTTGTGGGCAGAACTTAAAAGCGTGTGCGAGCAAGGAGGCCTACAAACCTGACTCAGTTACACCAGCTCTGTCAGGAGGAATGGGCCAAAATGTACCCAACTTATTGTGGGAAGCTTGTGGAAGGCTACCCGAAACATTTGACCCAAGTTAAACCATTTAAAGGCAATGCTACCAAATACTAATTGAGTGTATGTAAACTTCTGACCCACTGGGAATTTGATGAAATTAAAGCTGAAATAAATAATTTTCTCTACCATTATTTTGACATTTCACATTCTTAAAATAAAGTGGTGATTCTAACTGACCTAAGACAGGGAATTTTTACTCGGATTAAATGCTAGGAATTGTGATGAGATTAAATGTATTTGGCTAAGGTGTATGTAAACTTTGGACTTTAACTGTAGGTACCGTTACTGTGTTAAAAACAGGGGCAGTTGTTGGACTGATGTGTGTGGTGTTAAAGGGGAAATCTGACATTTGTTTCTAAACATTGGAGTAAAAAAATAATGACTGCTTTGTTCTTGTTTCAACTGCAGATTGGTTGTTTGTTGTGTGGCTTTTTTAATTAAAGGGGCAACCTGGGTTTTAAACAGAAACCAAATGGCAGCCCAGAGACCTGAGCTGTGTTGGAATACTCATACTAACTGTACTATTTGTGACGTACATTGAGTTTGTAGTATGCTTATTGGTCGTAGTATGATATAGTTGGTTTAGCCAAACGTTCCCTGGCATGCAAGCATTTCTAAACTTTTATTCACTTTTATGGGGTATTGTGATGTCATTATGGGGTATTGTGATGTCATTATGGGGTATTGTCTGAAGATAGATAATAGATAAAAAATGTCATCCATTTTAGAATAGTAGCCAAAGAACATTTTACTGGTTGAAGTTGTTTTTAAATATAAAGTAGTACATTTTCGACGAAAACATAAACATTATATTAATCAGGACATTCAAATGAACCTTTATTATAATCCAAAGTAGTGTGAAATGCACTCATAAGCAACCTGGAAATGGAGGCTATATCTGCTGTCAGCCTATGAGAAGTCCCTGAGTTTTCCCCCACGGGGGTGAATTAGTGAATAGACAGAGATTAATGTGAGTTTCCTTCAGTAGCATCCTGATCTTACACTGATAGTGTGTTGTCATATTCAGAATACATTGTGGAAAAACTACAATCTCTGCTCACCTTTTTGCTCCAGGCAGATATACAACATCCATAACTAGTGGTTTCTGCATTAGAAGGGAGGGGTTTCTGCATTAGAAGGGATGGGTTTCTGCATTAGAAGGGAGGGGTTTCTGCATTAGAAAGGAGGGGTTTCTGCATTAGAAGGGAGGGGTTTCTGCATTAGAAGGGAGGGGTTTCTGCATTAGAAGGGAGGGGTTTCTGCATTAGAAGGAGGGTTTCTGCATTAGGGAAGGGAGGGGTTTCTGCATTAGAAGGGAGGGGTTTCTGCATTAGAAAGGAGGGTTTCTGCATTAGAAGGGAGGGTTTCTGCATTAGAAGGGAGGGGTTTCTGCATTAGAAGGAGAGGTTTCTGCATTGGAAGGGAGGTGTTTCTGCATTAGAAGGGAGGGGTTTCTGCATTAGAAGGGAGGGGTTTCTGCATTAGAAGGGAGGGGCTTCTGCATTAGAGGGGAGGGGCTTCTGCATTAGAAGGGAGGGGTTTCTGCATTAGAAGGGAGGGGTTTCTGCATTAGAAGGGAGGGGTTTCTGCATTAGAAGGGAGGGGTTTCTGCATTAGAAGGGAGGGGTTTCTGCATTAGAAGGGAGGGGTTTCTGCAACCAAATTGCATGTGCATCGCCCTTGTTGCAAGTTTAGCAAACACAGAAAGGGGCCTATATAGAAGACCAAAAGTCATCTGGCACACTGCTTAGGATGTCAACTACTTTTACTTTTTTCTAGCCTAAAATCATTGATGTTACTACTAATGTGAAAACAAGACTAAATATGACTATTGTTGTTCACTTGACTGTCTTAAGACGATTGTCAAATAATTGTAACATTCATTACAGACGTCAATTGTGCCAACATGGCTACGCTGTTGGCATCACCTTTTACAGTGGATTTCTGCTGTTGTGGGCCTTTAACCATCTGTCTGACTTGTTGTTTACACAGGACAGAGACGTGACTATCGTGGATCCTCTGGGGAGCCTCAACAACATCATGATGCTAACGAGGCAGAGAAGAGTCTCTCCAGTTTATATCACCTCAAGAATCACCAGCAGAGACCCACAGGGAATAAATCTCATTGCTTCTCAGACTGTGGGAAAGGTTGCACATTTTCATCAGAACTTAAAATACACCAGCAAGTACACACAGGAGAGAAATCTCACCACTGTTTTGATTATGGGAGAGTTACTTAAGATCAGAATCACTAAAAGTACACATGAGAATTCATACTGGAGAGAAATCTTATATAGCTGTGATCAATGTGGGAAGAGTTTTACTCACTCAAGCTGCTTGATAGTACATCTGAGAGCACACACAGGAGTGAAACTTTATAGCTGTGATCAATGTGGGAAGAGTTTTGTTACATCGAGGCATCTGACTATACACATGAGAATTCACACAGGAGAGAAATCTTACAGCTGTAGTCAATGTGGGAAGAGTTTTATTCAGTCAAGTAGCCTGATATCACACCAGAAAACACACACAGGAGAGAAACCACATAGCTGTGATCAATGTCACAAGAGATACTCTGATAAAAGATATCTGATCAAACATCAGAAAATACATACATGAAGTAGTTGTTTCATGATATCAATGAAATGTCACAATGTAGAATGTTTTAACATTGTAGAAGGAGTATTTTAATGATGTCACAATGTAGAATGTTTTAACATTGTTTATTTTAATGATGTCACAATGTAGAATGTTTAAACATTGTAGAAGGAGTATTTTAATGATGTCACAATGTAGAATGTTTAAACATTGTAGAAGGAGTATTTTAATGATGTCACAATGTAGAATGTTTTAACATTGTAGTAGGAGTATTTTAATGATGTCACAATGTAGAATGTTTTAACATTGTAGTTGGAGTACAAAGGATTTGAATTTGTTAAAAGTCCATATTGATACAGAAACACTAAACCATGATTTAGATGTATTAAGAACAAGTTGATTGACAAAGTCATGAAAAATTAAATAAACCATATTTAGGCTGTGATAAAAGATATGCCTCTGGGGTCAAAATGATCCATGTCAGAACTATGGTTCAATGTAAATATGTAGTGGGTCTAAAGTTTGTTTTAAATTATCACTCATTATAAACGAATCAATCAACACATACTTCTCTTTGAACGACTTAATACAATATTACACTTTTATGAAGTAAATGAAAATAAACTTTTGGTTCCTCAACTGTGTTGCCCCTCCAGTCAGCAGAAGACGATGTGAGTGTATTTTAATTTAAGTTGATATATTTATTTTCTTATTCAAAATACAGACATCATACAAAACAGAACTAGTATCAACTAGAAAATACTAAAACACACAAAATATCAATGAAGTAATAAATAAATTACTATTTTAGTGAAATTGTTATCATTCTGAAAAAATCTATAATGATTCAGGAAAATGTTTTTCTTGTTGTTATTCACTAGGGTTAATGTTTTAATAAAATATTTAAATTCAGTCAGAAAAATTTGTAATTTTGGTATAGAATTTTGGAATTTTTGTTTGTGTACAAAGTATTTGGCAACAAGAATAAAAAGAAATCACAATCACTTCAGTGGTTTTGTTGTCATTGCAATAGTAACATATTATATCCTTCATGTTAAACATGGGCAGTGTTCATAATGGTAAATAAGTATCTTACAAGGTTTTCCCAAAATTCTGACACAAATGTACATCAAACAACAAGTGGGACAGATTCTCACCTTTTTCACAGAAAACGCAGATATCATCAACAGCCACATGTGGACGTCATAGAATTACATGGATATATCTGATGTAACATTTTAAAGTGCGCTTCCTTAACCTTGTTTGTTATACAGTATTTGTAAAGCCTTAACCAGGTATGTTTCCAGACAAGGTCAGGAATAAGAAGCAGGTTCCACAAACACTTTCCTCTCGGTGGAAGTTGGTTTTCTGAACGGAGAATTTGTCTTATATATTTATTACAACAAGATTTCTCAAGTAAACCCACACCTTCCAATCTGAGTTCTGGATCAACTTTGTGATCATTACCAAAGATAAGATGGGTTTTCATTAGTGTAGTTAGACCCCTGGGAACGGCCCTGAGTTCTGGATCAACTTTGTGATCATTACCAAAGATAAGATGGGTTTTCATTAGTGTAGTTAGACCCCTGGGAACGGCCCTGAGTTCTGGATCAACTTTGTGATCATTACCAAAGATAAGATGGGTTTTCATTAGTGTAGTTAGACCCCTGGGAACGGCTCTGAGTTCTGGATCAACTTTGTGATCATTACCAAAGATAAGATGGGTTTTCATTAGTGTAGTTTAGACCCCTGGGAACGGCCCTGAGTTCTGGATCAACTTTGTGATCATTACCAAAGATAAGATGGGTTTTCGTTAGTGTAGTTAGACCCCTGGGAACGGCTCTGAGTTCTGGATCAACTTTGTGATCATTACCAAAGATAAGATGGGTTTTCATTAGTGTAGTTAGACCCCTGGGAACGGCTCTGAGTTCTGGATCAACTTTGTGATCATTACCAAAGATAAGATGGGTTTTCATTAGTGTAGTTAGACCCCTGGGAACGGCTCTGAGTTCTGGATCAACTTTGTGATCATTACCAAAGATAAGATGGGTTTTCATTAGTGTAGTTAGACCCCTGGGAACGGCTCTGACCACAGAAATAAACTCTCTGAAAGGAATTGGAAACCCTTTCAATGTTATAAATTGTTCATATGTGAGAATATTACCTCTGTTGTCAAAAACATCAAGAACAAAGTCGTTATTCCTCTCATGCCAGCTGGCGTAGAACAATGACTGATTCCTTACAGTTATGTCTGAATTATTCCACGAAAGAGCTTTATGTGGGGAAAAAATGTGCAGGAAACATATTTTCCAGGCCATTAAAGCTGGTTGGTGAAACGTAGCCAATTTAGTGGGTAATCTTTCAGGAATATAATTACATTTCAGTAAAAATTGAAGACCAACAGGAATATTTTATATTTCTTTATCATCAGAGTCAAATAAACATAAGATTTCTGTACTATATAAACACTGCAAATCCAACAATAGTGTCTGTACTATATAACCACTGCTAATCCAACAATAGTGCTGGGTGTCTACTATATAAACACTGCTAATCCAACAATAGTGCTAGGTGTCTGTACTATGTAAACACTGCTAATACAACAATAGTGCTAGGTGTCTGTACTATATAAACACTGCTAATACAACAATAGTGCTAGGTGTCTGTACTATATAAACACTGCTAATCCAACAATAGTGCTAGGTGTCTGTACTATAGAAACACTGCTAATACAACAATAGTGCTAGGTGTCTGTACTATATAACCACTGCTAATCCAACAATAGTGCTAGGTGTCTGTACTATAGAAACACTGCTAATACAACAATAGTGCTAGGTGTCTGTACTATATAACCACTGCTAATCCAACAATAGTGCTAGGTGTCTGTACTATATAACCACTGCTAATCCAACAATAGTGCTAGGTGTCTGTACTATATAACCACTGCTAATACAACAATAGTGCTAGGTGTCTGTACTATATAAACACTGCTAATCCAACAATAGTGCTAGGTGTCTGTACTATAGAAACACTGCTAATCCAACAATAGTGCTAGGTGTCTGTACTATATAAACACTGCTAATCCAACAATAGTGCTAGGTGTCTGTACTATATAAACACTGCTAATCCAACAATAGTGCTTGGTGTCTGTACTATATAAACACTGCTAATCCAACAATAGTGCTAGGTGTCTACTATATAAACACTGCTAATCCAACAATAGTGCTAGGTGTCTGTACTATGTAAACACTGCTAATACAACAATAGTGCTAGGTGTCTGTACTATATAAACACTGCTAATCCAACAATAGTGCTAGGTGTCTATACTATATAAACAGATAAATTCTGAAACCTGTTTCTTTGTCAGTTTCTCTGTTTCAATAATAGTAATACTATTATCCTACTGAACAGTACAGCTTGGGTTGGTCTACTATTATCCTACTGAACAGTACAGCTTGGGTTGGTCTACTATTATCCTACTGAACAGTACAGCTTGGGTTGGTCTACTATTATCCTACTGAACAGTACAGCTTGGGTTGGTCTACTATTATCCTACTGAACAGTACAGCTTGGGTTGGCCTGTAACAAGTAATTAAAGAGTAAAAAGTAATTAAAGAGCAACAGTAAAATAACAATAGCAGGACTATATACAGGTCAGTACCTGGCTCTCCAGAGAAGACAGGCTATGTGCACACAGCCCACAAAATGAGGTGGAAACTGAGATGCACTTCCTATCCTCCTGCCAAATGTATGACCAGTTAATTCATACTGTATGTTGTAGTCTGTCTAAGAGGGGAATCACACAGACTGATCTCAGTTTATTCATACTGTATGTTGTAGTCTGTCCAAGAGGGGAATCACACAGACTGATCTCAGTTAATTCATACTGTATGTTGTAGTCTGTCCAAGAGGGGAATCACACAGACTGATCTCAGTTAATTCATACTGTATGTTGTAGTCTGTCCAAGAGGGGAATCACACAGACTGATCTCAATTCATACTGTTAAGTCTGTTCATATCTCAGTAATTCATACTGTATTTGTAGTCTGTCCAAGAGGGGAATCACACAGACTGATCTCAGTTAATTCATACTGTATGTTGTAGTCTGTCTAATAATTAAATCACACAAGACTGACAGCCTGTAATTTTATTAAAAGCATTCAGTTGATTACATGGCAGTTTAGAGAGCAACATCAAAACAACAATCTACATTATAATCAATAATCAATATCATAACATTTATAACCAATAACATCATTATCTCTATACTACTAACAGCATAACACTAATCTACATCATAATCAATATCGTAACGTTTATAATCAATAACATCATTATCTCTTATCTTGCCCAAACCCCATGTTACCCAGAACCCCATGTTATCCAAAACCCTATGTTACCCAAAACTCCATATTACCCAAACGTCATGTTATCCAAAACCCCATGTTACCCCAAATCCCATGTTACCCAAACCCCATGTTACCCAAACCCCATGTTACCCAAAAAACCCATGTTACCAAAACCCCATGTTACCAAACCCCATGTTACCCAGAACCCCATGTTACCCAAATCCCCATGTTACCCAAAACCCATGTTACCCAAACCCCATGTTACCCAAAACCCCATGTTACCCCAAACCCCATGTTCCCCAAAACCCCATGTTACCCAAACCCCATGTTACCCAAAATCCCATTTTTCCCAAAACCACATGTTACCCCAAACCCCATGTTACCCCAAACCCCATGTTACCCCAATCCCCATGTCTCCCAAACCCCATGTTACCCAAAACCCCATAAAACCCCATGTTACAAAATCCCAAAAACCCCATAAGAAATAAAGTTAAAACTCCCCAAAAACCCCAGTTACCCAAAAACCCCATAAAATCCCCATGTTAAAGAATCTAAACCCCACCCAAAACTAAAAACCCCAAGATAAAACCCCATGAATTACCCAGAACCCCATGTTAAAACCCCATGATACCCAAAACCCCATGTTACAAACTAAATAATGTTATAAATGTTCTAAAACCCCATGTTACCAAACTAAATAAGATGTTACCCCAAACCCCATGTTCCCCAAACCCCATGTTACCCAAAATAAGATAAAAAACCCCATGTTACCCCAAACCCCATGTTACCCCAATCCCCATGTTTCCCAAACCAATGTTACCCAAAACCCCATATACCCACAGATGTTATCCAAAACCCCATGTTACCCAAAATCCCATGACCCAAACCCCATGTTACCAAAACCCCATGTTAAAATCCCCATGTTACCAAAACCCCATGTTACCAAACTCCATGTTAAAAACACCATGTTACCCAAATCCCCATGTTACCCAAACCCCAATGTTACCCAAAACCCCATGATACCCAAAACCCCATGTTACCAAACTCCATGTTACCCAAACCCCATGTTACCCAAATCCCCATGTTAAAAACCCCATGTTACCAAACTCCTTGTTAAAAACCCCATGTTACCCAAAATCCCATGTTACCCCAAACCCCAAAAACCCCATGTTACCCAAACCCCATGTTACCCCAAACTCCATGTTACCCAAAACCCCAAAAACCCCATGTTACCCAAAACCCCATGTTACCCCAAACTCCATATTAACAAACCCCATGTTACCCCAAACCCCATGTTACCCCAAACCCCATGTTACCCAAACCCCATGTTACCCAAAACCCCATGTTACCCAAAACTCCAAGTTACCAAAACCCCATGTTAACCAAACTCCATGTTACCCAAAATCCCATGTTACCCAAAACTCCAAGTTACCCAAACCCCATGTTACCCAAACCCCATGTTACCCAAAACCCCATGGTACCCAAAAACCCCATGTTACCCAAACCCCATGTTTCTCTGGTGGTAAAAACCAAACTAAATGAATAATGGTGGTTGCAGTCACTACTTTTAGATTTCTTCCAAAGTTCTAGAAAGATAAACTAATTCTGAACGTGTTATTAAAATTAGAATCACTTCAGGTTTATCACCACATTTTAAACACCAGTCCACTGTTGACCATCGATTTAAAACACAAAACTGACCTAAGATCAGCATGTAGGGTCAGATTCATTCTACTCCTACTCCGTCCCCTGGGCTGCTCTCTCCTCTCCCGGTCCAGCTTCAGCTCTGGAGCTCAGAGAGACCATCTCCATGGCATTGACATAAAGAGCCATGCTGCTCACCCTGTTCACTCTCTTCTGCCTCCTGGTGGGCTAGGGAGGCACAGCACCAACAGTCAGACATTTACTCTCTGGTATCTCCATTCTCTCTCCTTCCCTCTCTCCCTCCCCCTCTTCCTCTAGTTTAAATGTCTTGTAACATCTGAGTAAATGTCTTTACCTTGTAGTACAGGTAGGAGGTGGTGATGGTTGTCAGTAGGATCAGCAGCACTACAACGTGTCTGATGATGAAGGCTGGCAGAGGAGAGGCTGCAAACAGAAACACCTTTGATGAGGGGACTGATCATCATCACATAGATCTGTGGGAAATCTGTCAATGACAAAGTTATAAGTCTGGTTCATGTTCAGTTACCTGTGATGGTGAGGGAGAGGAGCTCACTCTCAGAGGAGAAGTTATGAGAGAAAACATAATTGTCAAAAACACAGCTGTAGTTCCCTTGGTGGGAGTCATCTGCAGCAGGGAAGAGGAAGGCAGCAGAGTGATTGAGAGCTGGCTGGATCTGGGTTCTGTTGGAGCCGGTGAACGTGAGGAGGAAGGAGCCTCCTGGGTACTGTGGCTGAGTGGAGCAGGTGATGGTGAAGCTGTAGCCCCTGAACACCTCGGGCCCCTGGTGGCCCCTGGAGACCCCTCCCATTGAGTCAGTCAGGAAGATATCAGGCTGGACCAGGAGATCTGTAACAATAAAAGAGAACATTAAATACCTATTCAACTAGTTTCCTATAGATATGACAATAACATCAGCATGTAACAGTGCCAGCCACCCTCCCTCACAGGGCAACATGACAACATATGTTGATATCAGGCTGAAGCAGGACATCTGGAACAAGAGGAGAGAAAAAGAAAACGTAGCTCCTCAACTACTTTCCCCATTTAGATAACATGACATGTGACAGTGGTAGTGAGTAGAGACGTTCACTGAGATAAAACACTCAAACACAAAAGCATTCTGGGATATTTAAGTTGTATTTGATTCCTACTTGACTGAGTGATCTATTTAGTAAAGCAGACTGATAAGTTAAACAGTCATCATGAGATGTGCAGAGGAAGTTGTATGAATGAAGTAAATCAGTTAAATATAACAATAATATATTTTTATTACCTGAGCAGATCACTGTGAGTCCAGGAAGGAGATCATAACTTCTCCAACACTCCCTCAGTGAAGACTCAGACCCAGAACAGAAAACTTCAACCCCTCTAGTGGTGTTTCCAGGTAGTTCTGAAACAGTGGACCCACAACCCAGCTGTCTACACACGACTGCAGCTATAGACATCACGTCAGAGAGAGTTCCCACAATCCTCCACTCTCCCTGGTCGTACCGCTCCACTCCACCAGCACAGCGACTGTCTCCTCCCACCAGCCTCACATCATCAGGCTCTGAGAAAAGAAAAGAGAGAGACAGTAATCTTACTATTTTCTCACTAAAACACACCTATATTGTCTCTCATATTCTTCACTCCAGGTGAGAAACAATGTTGATTGAGTGGCAAACTGTTTCTTACCTGAGCAGGTGAGTCCAACAGCATTACCAGGTAGGCAGGTGTTGTGTTTTCTGTCTGAGGTGTCACAGTCCAGGAGAAGGGACTCTTTGCCTTTACACTGGAACTCTTTATCCCAGGTCTGACCCTCACCTCCTCCATAGAGCCCCCCCTGTAGAGCTGCAGGAGCCCCACAGCCAAGCTCCCCACAGACTACCTCTGCATCCTGCCGGTCAAAGTCAGCTTCACACACTGAGGCCCAGGACTGATTGGACTTCACCTCCACTCTCCCAGAGCAGAGACCAGCTCCATCCACAAGCCGCACAGACTCTGGAGAAAAAGAGTTGGTTGAACATTCAATCAGTTTTGTTGATGACACTGTCAAGGACTAAACACAAATATGTTGGATAAAAGATTGTAGTTTGCTATGTTTGATACTGTAAGAGGTAGAAATGGGTTCTTAGTCACTCAGGATCGGGTTGGGAATAATGTAGGCAGGAGACAGGAATAAGTTCACTTCACTTTATAGAAAATAAACAGCTGGACATCCATCAGGCAGCTTCACTTCAGTACCATCTGATCTACAATGATCTGCCCATGAACATCTCCCATAAACCAATATGACAAACACAAATATAATGTTTAAATACATCTGACATCTCTCCCTCTATTTAAATGAAATAAAAACACATAAAACATGATACATGGTAATATTGTATAATGTATAAATAAATCTCTCAATATGACCAGTCTCTTACCTGAACAGATCACATGATGATAATATCTACCATCACAGAAACCAGCTCTTCCTCCTATGATGTCACACTGTCTAATAGAAGACTCATCTCCATACAACCAAATAGTCTGACTCCTCTTCTTCCATCTTCAATCAGAGGTCCTCTAGATTCAGCTACAACATTCCCACAGTTCAGCTCTCTACACACAACCTTGGTCTCTCTCATCATGTCCCACCACCTAGTACATAGACCTGTCCACTCTCCTCTGTAGAAGACTTCCACTGTCCCAGAACAGGAAGTGGTCCCATCCACCAGTCTGACTGAGTATTCAGCTGTAAACAGCAGAGAGGAAAACACAGTGGTGAGGACAGATGATGACAGTGATTCTGTTATTCTAACAGCAGTGATGCTTTGTGGTTGACAAGTATTAGTAGTTCCATAAAACACTACTTGTTATTGGGTTTTAGAATGGTTTGTATGGACACATGAATTTCTCCATGTGGGATAATAAAGTTGACTAATATTGAACTGCTATAATCACTGTAGATTTATACTCTACCTACCTGGTGGACTGACGCTTTGAGCCTGGAGATCTGAGGAGAAAGAGAGAGACAGAGGAGAAAGAGAGAGACAGAGACAGAGGAGAAAGGGAGGAGTCAGAGGAAGAGAGAGACAGAGGTTAAATGAACATCAACATGACCTTTCATGATGTGATGGGGAAGACAGGCTTATCGTTGGTATGGTGCAACAACGTGTACATACACTATATATACAAAAGTATGTGGACACCCCTTCAAATTAGTGGATTCTATTTCAGCCACACCCCTTCCTGACAAATGTATAAAATCAAACACTCAGCCATGCAATCTCCATAGACAAACATTGTCAATAGAATTGAGTTAATGAACTCCCCCTCTCTCCTCTCCTATCCTCTCTCCTCCACCTCTACTCTTCTCCCCCTCCTCTCCTCTTCACCCCTCTCTCTCTCCTCTCAACCCCTCTTTTCTCCTCTCTCCTCCCCTTCTCCTCTCCTCCTCTCCTCTTCTCCCTCCTCTCTCTCTTCAACCCCTCTCCTCTTCCTCCCCTCTCCCTCTCCTCCTCTTCCCTCTCCTCCCCTCTCCTCTCCTCCCCCTCCTCCTCCCCCTCTCCTCTCCTCTTCTCCCCCCATCTCATCTCCTCCCCTCTCCTCTCTTCTTCTCTTCTCCTACCTATCCTCTCCTCTCCTCTTCTCCCCCTCTCCTCTCCTCTCATCTCCTCTCTCCCTCTCCTCTTCCTCTCCCCCTCTCCTCTTCTCCTCCTCTCTTCTCCTCTTCTCCCCTTCTCCTCCATCTCCTCCTCCCCTCTTCTCTTCTCCCCTCTCCTCTCCTCTCCTCCTCCTCTTCTCTTCTCCTCTCCTTCTTCTCCTCTCTTCTCCCTCCTCTCCTCTCCTCTCCTTCTCCCCTCTCCTCTCCCCCCTCTCTCTCCCTCTCTCTCTTCTCCTCCCCTCTCCTCTCCTCTTCAACCCTCTCTTCTCCTCTCTCTCCTCTCTTCTCCTCCTCTCCCCTCTCTCCTCTTCCTCCCCTCTCTTCTCTCCCCTCTTCTCCCCCTCTTCCACTCTTCCCCCTCTCTTCTCTTCTCTTCCTCTCCTCTTCTCTTCTCCCCCTCTTCTCTCCTCCCCCTCTCCTCTTCTCCCCCTCTCCCTCCTCTTCTCTCCTCTCTTCTCCTCTCCTCCCCTCCTTTCTCCTCCCTCTCCTCTCCTCTCCCCCTCTCTCCCTCTCCTCTCTCTCTCTTCTCCCCTCTCTTCTCTCCTTCTCCCCTCCTCTTCTCTCTTCTCCTCCTCTTCTCTTCTCCTTCCTCTCCTCCCCTCTCCTCTCCTCTTCTCCCCCTCTCCTCTTCTCTTCTCTTCTCCCTCCTCTTCTCCTCTCCTCCCTCCTCTATTCTTCTCCTCTCTCTTCTCTTCTCCTCCCCTCTCCCCCTCTCCCTCCTCTTCTCTCCCTCTCTTCTCCTCTTCTCCCTCTCCCCCTCTCCTCCTCTCCTCTCCTCTTCTCCCCCTCTCCTCTCCTCTCCTCTCCTCTCTCCTCTTCCTCCATCTCTCTCCTCTCTCCCCTCTCCTCCCCTCCTCTCCTCTCTTCTCCTTCTCTTCTCCCCATCTCTCTCTCCCCTCTCCATTCTCCCCCTCCTCCTCTCCCCTTCTCTTCTCCCACCCCTCTTCTCCCCCTCTTCTCATCTTCTCCCTCCTCTCCTCTTTCCTCTCCCTCTCTCTCCTCTCCTCTCTCCACTCTCCTCCCACCTCTTCTCCCTCTTTCTCCTCTTCTCCTCCCACCTCTCCTCTCCCCCTCTCATCTCCCTTCTCCTCTTCCTCTCCTCTCCTCTCCCTCCCTCCCCTCCTCTTCTCTCCTCCCACCTCTTTCTCTTTTCTTTCTCTTCATCTTCTCCCCCTCTCCTCTTCTCCCCTCTCCTCTCTGTTTTACCACCTCTCTTCTCCTCAACTCCCCTCCTCTTCTCCCCCTCTCTTCTCCTCTTCTCCCCAATCTACCCCTCCCTTCTCCCCTTCTCTCCCCTCTGCTCTTCTCCCCCTCTCCTTTCTCCCCCTCTCCTCTCCTCTTCTCCACCTCTCTTCTCCCCTCCCCCTCTCCTCTTCTCTCTCTTCCACTCTTCTCCCCTTCTCTTCTCCCCCTCTCCCTCTCCTCTTCTCCCCCTCTCCTCTTCTCTTCTCCACCTCTCTTCCCCCTCCCCCTCCTCTTCTCCCTCTTCTCCTCCCTTCTCCCACCTCTTCTCCCCTTCTCACCTCTGTTCTCTTCTCCCTTCTCCTCTTCTCCCCCCCTCTCCTCTCCTCTTCTCCCCCTCTCTTCTCATCTCTCCTCTCCTCTTCTCCCCCTCTCTTCTCCCCTCCTTCTCTCTCTCTTCTCCACCTCTTCTCCCCCTCCCCCTCTCCTATCCTCTTCTCCTCCTCTTCTCTCCTCCCTCTCTTCTCCTCTTCTCCCCCTCTCTTCTCTCTTCTCCCCCTCTCCTCTTCTCCTCCCTTCTCCTCTTCTCCTCTCTCTTCTCCCCCTCTCCTCTCCTCTTCTCTCCTCTCTCCTCTTCTCTTCTCCCCCTCTCCTCTCCTCTCCCCCTCTCCTCTCCTCTTCTCCCCCTCCTCTCCTCTTCTCTTCTCCCCTCTCCTCTTCTCCTCCCTCTTCCCCCTCTCATCTCCTCTTCTCCCCCTCTCTCCTCTTCTCCCCTCTCCTCCCTCTTCTCCCCCTCTCTCTTCTCCCCTCTTCTCTTATCCCCCTCCTCTTCTCCCCTTCTCCCTCTCCTCCTCTTCTCTCCCTCTGTTCTCTTCTCCCCCTCTCCTCTCCCTCACCCCTCTCCCTCTCTTCTCCCCCTCTCCTTCTCCCCCTTCTCTTCTCCCCCTCTCTTCTCCCTATTCTGCCCCTATCCCCCCTTATCTCCCCCTCTCCTCTTCTCCCCCTTTCCTCGTCACCCCTCTCTCCTCTCTTCTCCTCTCCTCTCTCTCTCTTCTCTTCTCCTCCCTCTTCTCCTCTCCTCTACTCCCCCCACTTCTCCTCTCCTCCCCCTCTCCTCTCCTCTACTCCCCCTCTCCTCTCCTCTCCATTTCATTCTGTACTCCAACATCTGCATGGTATTCAAGATAACACACAACATTTCAGCACCAAATTTGTTTTCATCAACCTCAGACTTAAATATCAGTGTTCCAAGAACCTCCACCAGGGGAACTATAGACTCCTCAAACGGTCCACCACCTTCTCCCAAACTGCCTTCTCTCACAAACCAATAAAGACATGGAATGGCCTCACTCAACATGGATCTAGTCCAATCAGACGTGCCTCACCTCAACATGGATCTAGTCCAATCAGACGTGCCTCACCTCAACATGGATCTAGTCCAATCAGACGTGTCTCACCTCAACATGGATCTAGTCCAATCAGACGCGTCTCACCTCAACATGGATCTAGTCCAATCAGACGTGTCTCACCTCAACATGGATCTTGGGCTTTGGTCAGGTAGCCAACTACTACCGGAGGTTTATCCAGGGCTTTGGTCAGGTAGCCAACTACTACCGGAGGTTTATCCAGGGCTTTGGTCAGGTAGCCAACTACTACCGGAGGTTTATCCAGGGCTTTGGTCAGGTAGCCAACTACTACCGGAGGTTTATCCAGGGCTTTGGTCAGGTAGCCAACTACTACCGGAGGTTTATCCAGGGCTTTGGTCAGGTAGCCAACTACTACCGGAGGTTTATCCGGGGCTTTGGTCAGGTAGCGACTCCCATTACCTCACTGCTGAAGGGGGGACCGGTGTGACTGCAGTGGACGGCTGAGGCGGACAGGGCTTTTGGTCACCTGAGGGCTCTGTTTACCTCGGCTCCCCTGCTGGCTCATCCGGATCTGGGATAGGAGCCGTGCTCCTCAGTGCTCGGGTACGCCACTAAAGCTCCGCCCTGTGCTTTCTTTTCGAAGAAGGTGGAGACTGAACCCTCGCAAGGCAAGGTGGAGACTGAACCCTCGCCAGGCAAGGTGGAGACTGAACCCTCGCCAGGCAAGGTGGAGACTGAACCCTCGCCAGGCAAGGTGGAGACTGAAGCCTCGCCAGGCAAGGTGGAGACTGAACCCTCGCCAGGCAAGGTGGAGACTGAACCCGCGACAGGCAAGGTGGAGACTGAACCTCGCCAGGCAAGGTGGGCCATGTTGTTTTTACCCTTTTTGTTTTCACCGTCCTACAGACCAGGTTCCCATAACGCTAAGGCAGACGCACTGTCCTACAGACCAGGTTCCCAGAACTCTAAGGCAGACGCACTGTCCTACAGACCAGGTTCCCAGAACGCTAAGGCAGACGCACTGTCCTACAGACCAGGTTCCCAGAACGCTAAGGCAGACGCACTGTCCTACAGACCAGGTTCCCAGAACGCTAAGGGCAGACTC
>NW_027039758.1:0-96491 GCF_034236695.1 Oncorhynchus nerka | reverse complement strand
GTAGATGTATATAATGAACAGACTAGGTCTATACTGCTCCTACATGGTGTAACAATACATCATGTAGATGTATATAATGAACAGACTAGGTCTATACTGCTCCTACATGGTGTAACATCATACAGACTCTATGTAGATGTATATAATGAACAGACTAGGTCTATACTGCTCCTACATGGTGTAACAATACATCATGTAGATGTATATAATGAACAGACTAGGTCTATACTGCTCCTACATGGTGTAACAATACATCATGTAGATGTATATAATGAACAGACTAGGTCTATACTGCTCCTACATGGTGTAACAATACATCATGTAGATGTATATAATGAACAGACTAGGTCTATACTGCTCCTACATGGTGTAACAATACATCATGTAGATGTATATAATGAACAGACTAGGTCTATACTGCTCCTACTGCTCCTACATGGTGTAACAATACATCATGTAGATGTATATAATGAACAGACTAGGTCTATACTGCTCCTACATGGTGTAACATCATGTAGATGTATATAATGAACAGACTAGGTCTATACTGCTCCTACATGGTGTAACAATACATCATGTAGATGTATATAATGAACAGACTAGGTCTATACTGCTCCTGGTGTAACATCATGTAGATGTATATAATGAACAGACTAGGTCTATACTGCTCCTAACAACAATACATCATGTAGATGTATATAATGAACAGACTAGGTCTATACTGCTCCTACTTGGTGTAACAATACATCATGTAGATGTATATAATGAACAGACTAGGTCTATACTGCTCCTACATGGTGTAACAATACATCATGTAGATGTATATAATAACAGACTATAGATGTATATAATGAACAGACTAGGTCTATACTGCTCCTACTTGGTGTAACAATACATCATGTAGATGTATATAATGAACAGACTAGGTCTATACTGCTCCTGCATGGTGTAACATCATGTAGATGTATATAATGAACAGACTAGGTCTATACTGCTCCTACTTGGTGTAACAATACATCATGTAGATGTATATAATGAACAGACTAGGTCTATACTGCTCCTACTTGGTGTAACAATACATCATGTAGATGTATATAATGAACAGACTAGGTCTATACTGCTCCTACATGGTGTAACAATACATCATGTAGATGTATATAATGAACAGACTAGGTCTATACTGCTCCTACTTGGTGTAACAATACATCATGTAGATGTATATAATGAACAGACTAGGTCTATACTGCTCCTACATGGTATAACAATACATCATGTAGATGTATATAATGAACAGACTAGGTCTATACTGCTCCTACATGGTGTAACAAATCAAATCAAATCCAGGGAGATGAGGTTGCACGTCCTGTTAAAACTAACGCAGCAAAAACCAAACGGAATCTGGGAGTAATGTGTACATCCCTGGTTAGAGGACAATTTGTAGAAAACAGCTAGCTACATTTTGAAGTGTTTCACTTTGATTCACGTGGGTCACTTTTAGTTAAATCACATAAATAGTACTTTCAATTCAGAGCCTAGATTTTTCCCTTGAGGATAATATCCATTTAATGTTGAAATTAATAGAACAGGGGAGAAACATTTAGGGTTCTACATTGTGACATCATTAAAATAATCCAACAATGTTAAAACATTCTATATTGTGACATTATTTCATTGATATCATGAAACAACTCCTTCATGTATTTTCTGATGTTTAATCAGAGATCTTTTATCAGAGTACTTCTTCCCACATCGATCACAGCTAAACGGTTTCTCTCCTGTGTGTATTCTCTGGTGTATAGTCAGATGGTCAGATCTGGTAAAACGCTTCCCACATTGATCACAGCTATAAGATTTCTCTCCTGTGTGTATTCTCTTGTGCACTGTCAGATATCCAGAATGACTAAAACTCCTCCCACATTGACCACAGCAATAAGGTTTCTCTCCTGTGTGTGTTCTCTGGTGTACTGTCAGGTGGCCAGATGTAGCAAATCTCTTCCCACATTGTTCACAGCTATAAGGTTTCTCTCCTGTGTGTGTTCTCTGGTGTAGAGTCAGGTGGCCAGATTTTGCAAATCTCTTCCCACATTGATCACAGCTATAAGGTTTCTCTCCTGTGTGTATTCTCTGGTGGTATATCAGGCTGCGTGACTGAGTAAATCTCTTCCCACACTGATCACAGCTATAAGGTTTCTCTCCTGTGTGTATTCTCTTGTGCACTGTCAGACATCCAGATTGACTAAAACTCTTCCCACATTGATCACAGCTATAAGGTTTCTCTCCTGTGTGTGTTCTCTGGTGTTGAGTCAGATGGCAAGCATAAACAAAACTCTTCCCACAATGATCACAGCTATAACGTTTCTCTCTTGTTTCTCTCTTGTGTGTGTTCTCTTGTGTACGGTCAGATCTCCAGGTTGACCAAATCTCTTCCCACATTGATCACAGCTATAAGATTTCTCTCCTGTGTGTGTTCTCTGATGAATTTTAATGCCTGATGATGTGAATCTCTTCCCACAGTCAGAGCAGCAGTGAGTTATCTTCCCTGTGGGTCTCTGTGGGTGTTTATTGAGGTGTTCTGATCTGGAGAGACTCTTCTCTGTCTCCTCAGCATCATGAGGTTGTTGAGGCTCCCCAGAGGATCCACGATAGTCACGTCTCTCTCCTGTGTGAACAACAAAGTCAGACAGATGATTAAAGGCCCACAACAGCGGTAATCCAGGGTAAAGGTTGATGCCAACAGCATAGCCATGATGTTGTACAACAATTGATGTCTGTAATGAATGTTAAAATTGTCTTAAAATGAGCAAGAAGTCATATTTTGTCTTGTTTTCACATTAGTAGTAACATCTAAGATTGTAGACTAGAAATAAGTTATTCATGTTGTTGAAACTCTAAACAGTGTGGTAGAAAACTTTTGGTCTACAATACAGGCCCCTTTGTGTTCTCTAAAATTGCGGCACGAGGGCAATTTGATTGCATAAACTCCTCCATGCTAATGAGGAAACCACTAGTTATGGATGTCGTATATCTGGTGTGACAAGAGATGAAAATAACTGCCCACTCCATCAAGCAATGGGGACAGCAACACAGGGCATTCACACCTCATGGAACCATGGACCACACCTCAGAAACTGGACACCTTCTCCCAGCAGGGGACAGCAACACAGGGCATTCACGGGACCTCATGGAACCATGGACACACCTGCAGAAACTGGACAACAGGGGGAAGCAGAGGAGATACCTATCAGACTTCTCCCAGCTGACGCTACATGCACCTCAAGTGGTAAAACAACCAGCTGGTATCATTACAGCCAACAGTAACACCAGCAGAATGGGAGTTAAGCACTCATTTAGAATAAGAAGCTTCCATTTAGACACAGGTCTAAGATGACGTCAATCCCACTCAGTGTAAGAGTAAGCACTCAGTGTAAGCAATCTACAGTCCCCGAGTAAGCACTCAGTGTAAGCAATCTACAGTCCCCGAGTAAGCGGCCGGTGCAAGCAGCAGGGCAGTGTCAGTGTGAAAGTGTGGTTTAGCCACAGCTCCAGAAACTTGCGAACTTCCCCTGTAAAAAGGTATATAAAGAGAACAGAGATCATAAGAGAGGCATGATCCTCACTGACATATGAGACAGACTTCATATGGAGAATCATCATAGGTAAATTTACTATTGCACTATACGCTTTTTGTTAGACTAGAACAATATTTGAAACACAGGGGTCTTGACACCTCTTGATCACAGACAAAGCGGCAGTCACACAGTGAGACATCAGGTACAGATGTGATTAGCAATACAAGGACACAGCCAAGTACCGGTTACAATATATTGAGTCCATACACAGAGTTGGAAGTGTATTAAGATATTGGAATTCGGAATCTAGCGTTAGTGCTGTGAGAATACCAATTACAGGAAAGTGACCAAGGGGCTGAGCATTTAAGGTAATTGAACTATTTTTGCTATTTAGTCAATATTGTTAGAAGTGTTAATGCATTTAAAGTTTTGCAATATTATCTGGCATAGCTTAAAGCATTAAGGATTGATTGAGCATTATTGATGTATTAGGAAACTGTAGAACCATTGAATTGTAATAATGTGTATAAGACAAAAAACAGAGTGACTTAATAAAAGCTTGAAACTTTGACAACTAGGCCAGATTAACGATCTGGAGAGCAAACGCCCCTTTGACACTCTCACTGAACAGAAAGTGACAAGGTACAAATCTGGTTATAGGTTAAAGTGATTGTGTGACAATAATATATTTTTAGGAGAGTCAAAATATATACCAATACTAGTTTCCAAGTGACTACTAGCTGACGAGCATAATAACCAATAGAAGAAGTTATTCGGTATTGATATATACAGAGGTAAAAGAAACTTGAAGGTAAGGAAATATAGGAGGAATCCATAACACTCAGAATATTTAAATAGGAGTATATCTATCCAAGACCTCATACTAGACCGGAAAATAAGGGAGTGACAACGTGAACGAAGGAACAAACCCAACTCACACGAAGGGCCATTACGAAGAAATAGAAGGGTTGGTAGGGCCGCACGCCTAGGCCCCTGTTACACCGCAGTAACTAAAATCCTAAAGTACTCTGCCCAGCCAGAAGACGGGGTAGAGGCATTTGCTGCAGGTATTAGGCAAAAGTCAGCACCTGGTAATGACACTGGATGTAATATCTGGTAAAACCACTAGTTATGGATGTAGTATATCTGGTAATGAGGAAACCACTAGTTATGGATGTAGTATATCTGGTAATGAGGAAACCACTAGTTATGGATGTAGTATATCTGGTAATGAGGAAACCACTAGTTATGGATGTAGTATATCTGGTAATGCTGCTGGAAACCACTAGGAAACCACTAGTTATGGATGTAGTATATCTGGTAATGAGGAAACCACTAGTTATGGATGTACTAGTTATGGATGTATATATCTGGTAATGAGGAAACCACTAGTTATGGATGTAGTATATCTGCTAATGAGGAAACCACTAGTTATGGATGTAGTATATCTGGTAATGAGGAAACCACTAGTTATGGATGTAGTATATCTGGTAATGAGGAAACCACTAGTTATGGATGTAGTATATCTGTAGTTATGGATGTAGTATATCTGCCAGGAGCAAAAATGGTGAGCAAAGATTTTAGTTTTTCACAATGTATTCTGAATGTGAATGGGGGAAAACTCAGGGAAGTAACCTCCATTTCCAGGTTGCTTATGAGAGCATTTCACACTACTTTGGATTAGAATTGTAAGGATCGATTGAATGTCCTGCTTAATATAATGTTTGTGTCATCATCACAAATCAAAAAACACTTCAACCAGTAAAATGCTTTTTGGTTTTCCAATCAACCTGACAATGAGGGTTTGTACACTGTTTCCATATTGGCCCACAACTTCACCTAACAACAAATATACCTGTAATGAACGAAGAAGCACTTTGGTTGTTGTTGCATGACATACTGTGGGGCAAAAAAGTATTTAGTCAGCCACCAATTGTGCAAGTTCTCCCACTTAAAAAGATGAGAGGCCTGTAATTTTCATCATAGGTACACTTCAACTGTGACAGACAAAATGAGAGAATATACTATATATCCTAGAAACCTTGGTTAAACTATCATTAATGACATCATGGATGAATTCTAGAATATACTATGGTGGAAAATAAGTATTGGTGGCTAGACTAAATAAACTTCATTACCCCATGGATAATTCTGAATATATCCTAGAAACCTGGTTAAACTATCATTATGACATCATGGATTAATTCTAGAATATACTATATAGCCTAGAAACCTGGTTAAACTTCATTATGACATCATATGACCTCATGGATGGCCAGTCCTTGTATTCATAGTGTAGTGAATTCAGGGAGGCCCTGAGCTGAACTCAAACCTGGGTCCAGCGACTGTCAAGTCAACACCTTTAACTGTTACGCCAAGATGTCTGAACTTCTTGACGAGGTCGCTAGGTGTTGGGTTAAGGTTTCTACAATATCGTTCTCTATGAATTTGAGAGTGGTTACACTTCTCCTTCCCCATCCCTCAGCTGTTAACCAAGTCTCTGGGCAGCCATTTTGTTGCTGTTTAAAAACCCACACAACCCAGCAATCTGCAGTTCAAACAATAACAAATCTGTCATTCCACCACTATTTTGGTAATAAAATTATTATGGGTTTGGATAAATGTAACTACAGACAGACCTATGGATGCAAGGACTGACCATCCATGATATCAACATTATAGTTTTAACCATGTTGAGGCAGCAGGGTAGCCTAGTGGTTAGAGCGTTGGACTAGTAACCGGTTGCAAGTTCACATCCCGAGCTGACATGGTACAAATCTGTCAACAGGCAATTAACCCACTGTTCCTAGTCCGTTAATGAAAATAAGAATTTGTTCTTAACTGCTATACAGTGTTGATTTACATTGTTTCTAAACATTATAGTAAAAAAAATATTATTTGGGGTTCTGATGGGGTACAACAGTTGAACTCAGCTCATGAGGCATGTGTTATATTCTTCAAGAATCAATGGCTGTAAATAAATAATTTAAAAGTCACAATATGGATGTAGCGATTGCAGATTTCCACCTTAACACCAAACATCAGTTCAACTGCAGAGTTTGTGCCTCTGTTGTTAAGACAGTACTTACTAGTGTTAATCAGGGAACGGTTTCTCAAAACCATCTTATGGCTAAATTCATCGTTAGAACCATTGGATGCCTTAAGATGCGTTTGGGAAACCGGGCCCAGATATCCAGGTTCCTCCTCTTCTCCTCCTTTTTTCGATGTAACAGTCATCTCCTCCCCCTCCTCTTTCACGCCATAAACTGCATCTTCCTCTCCTTTTACTGTGACATCATCCTCCTCTTTCACTCTGAACGCGTCCTCCTCTTCTTTCACAGTAACGGCCCCACTCTCTACTTCTTGTTTTACTGTGATATCTTCCTCCTCTTTCACTCTGAACGCGCCCTCCTCTTCTTTCACAGTAACGGCCCCACTCTCTACTTCTTGTTTTACTGTGATATCTTCCTCGTCTTTCACTCTGAACGCGTCCTCCTCTTCTTTCACAGTAACGGCCCCACTCCCTACTTCTTGATTTACTGTGATATCCTTCTCTTCATTAGAAGGAGAGTAGCTTAGTGACCGCATGGTCGGGGATGTTAGCTAGCTAGGCTAATGCTAACTTAACCAGCCCGCTAGCTGAATAATAACAACACCGTAAATATGAAATTAAATCGGATAACTAACTAGACGATAGAAGTGGGTTTAAAACACAGTGGCTAATATACACTAAAGCGTCTAAAGAGCTTTATTGGTTCGGCTATTTGTCTAGCAAGCTACCGAGGTGGCTGACGAACTGTTGCTGCTGTTGAAAGAAGCGTTCCGTCCACTAGATTATACGTCACACCAGCAGCATCGCCTTAAATTCCCAGACCGCATCTGCTGACTGGAGTGGGTAACGCAGTTGAGTAAAATGTAGATTTTATCTTCAGATAACAAGTTAAAGTGTACGAAGCATGAGTTTTAACTCACCAGTGTAACAATACAGTGTGGTTAAAGACTTAGTAAGCTAATTGTAATCACGATATGGTTACCTATAAGAACAAACAGTTATGTTTTTGCGTTATTACATATTTATTAACTTATTTTGTGACTCTTCCAAACTACACACAATGCAGTATTTCTCAACGTCATATGGATGATCTTCTCTGTGCTACTGAGTTTGTTTGCCAGTGTAACGGTGTAACGAACATGTTTAAAATATTTGTATCCTCTATTTAACGAGGCAATTCATTTAAGAACAGTGCCTTAGACCGCTGCCCCGCTCGTGTGATAAAGGTATAGGATTCTGGGTAATCCAGCAGATTTATGGAGAATTTGAAAATTGAGTGGTCCTGGGATAGAAATGTATAAAATTGACATTACATCATTAAATCCACGTTTTAAATCATACATTAGCAATTTATGTTTTAGTAACTACTGTTGTTGGTTTGGTGTCAAGTCAGCCTCTCTTTATATGTTATTTGCCAAATCTCTGTTTTCCATGTGGGTTTTATGCTAAAGATCCCTCTTTCAAATTGGTATCTAACTGGAAAATGCATCTTCTTTTAGGAGTGCTATTTTTACCCTGTCGACTACTGATCATTCATCCACACTGTGTGTCTCATCAATGCAGGTCATTTATAACAAATGTATAAAGTACATGTTTTATAAACTCATGAACACCAGCGAGTTTATCAGCCCGGTTTTGTTAGTTTAGGTGTATTATACTTCTTCGCCACCAGAGGGAGACTTTGAGTAATATTTCAGGTTGATTTGATAATTTTTTGATACTAAAATGGTTGAGAGTTTATTCTGATGTAGTGAATATGAGACACATGGAAACAATTGATTAATTTAATATAGTAAATTAGGAATTAGTAGGAATTGTTAAATCCACTATACGATCACAATGACTTTGATAGACATTTAAACTGTTTTTTTTTGTTAGTATATTATAGGGCAGATTAATGTAGAATCGCTGTGGGAGTGGTATTTATATCCCGTCACTACTGATCATTCATCCATACTGTGTGTGTCCCATCATTGCAGCTTTGGAAATAAATTAACTATCCATCCATTGCACCTTCCTGTGTTGACTCACTGACTTGAGAGACCAGGAAGGTCACACTAGCTCGATAGGTTGATATCGAGCTCAAGCTTCATCTCATATGAACTGTGTGGAACGCGTTAGCACGGTAGGCTCTGGTGCTTTCTTGCCGTGGGATCAAAACGACAGAGGAAATCAACCTGCTTGCTCCGTTTTGTTTTGTCAACTTTTCAATGGGGATGTTATGTTTGATACCGGAGGTACGAGGCCATGCGTCCAAATCGCTCAGCAGTAAACTTCAAAGCAGTGTGCTGATGCCTGTATCACTTTATCAGCAGCACGTGATCAATGACGTCTGAGGCTTCGTTTCATCGAACAACCACCTGATTGGTTTGGTATTGTGCTTGTTTGACACTGCAGGCGACTGCCAACTGACTGATCTTCAAATCACCTTACATCATAAATAACGACTCATTATTATTTAAGCAGTGTGTCCCTTTATCAGCATTGATCAATGACTTTTGAAGATTCATTTTCTCCCATCATTCTCTATGTCTCTGATCTTTTGATCTGCAAACACGTTTCAGTTTTGTTAGTTTGGTTCAAAATGGTCTCGGTGCTGGTTGGCTTTTTTTGTTGTTGATACAATTGTCTGGAAAGAGCCAATGCTTCAGGAAGCTTTGTTTCCCCATCACTACTTTTCAGCATGTTTTCTGTGAATTAGACTACGGGAGTTTTGTACATTTTCCGGTAGTTGGTCTCTGCTGACCATAACCGCGCTGGTTGGTTATGCCGTTTAGGCTAATAGCTAGTTGGCTAAATAGCTGCATATTGCTAACGTTAGCTGGCTGGCTAAGATAAGAGCATATAGCTAACATTCTTTGATATTTGGTTAGATGGTGTTATGTTTTTCCAAAACGTTGGTTTACTTTAAACACTCAAGTCATGAGTGCAAACGATTAGTTTAATTTAAAGTTCTACATTTTAAATGATTTCGGTTGTAGTTTACATCATAGGGAATAGGCTGGTCCTCCATATTACTTCACACCTGACTTTGGCATTCTCCTGAATTCTGATTGGTTTAATGTAATAACTCCAAATATACAACTGTGAGGTGTTACTTTGCATTGGGAAAAATATTTTATTTATCTTTTTATAAACAATACAAAACATACAAACGACAACATCATACAAACATGAAGTACATCACACCTGCCCAGACCCACTAGAACACACCTCCATCTCCATTAACTACATCACACCTGCCCAGACCACCTCACAAGAACACACCTCCATCTCCATTAACACTAGAACACACCTCCATCTCCATTAACTACATCACACCTCCAACTGTCAGTTGGTTGCATGAATAACTATGATTACTAAATGTTACATAATTGTAAATATGAATTATCAAAACCAAATGTACACCGCTTTGTTAATATGTATTGGCAATACTTCACTTAATGGTGAGGCATGAAATAATAAACATGTATCTTTTGTCAGGCTGAATGTTTGAAATATGAGGTGATTTGAGACATGCTTCTTCAGTAGTGGAATAAAGACAATTAGCACTTGAATGTTGTCAAAAAATACTGGAGTGATGTCAGATTGTTAATAAAATTGATTATAGACTCAATTTATTATACTGCGTCCAGGCTGCAAGTACGTTGAAATTAAGTTGTTTTCAAGTCATTGAAAAAAAAAACGACCTGAAAAGACATCTTAACTTTCACTTTCAACCGAACATATATTGGACTTCGGGCATCTTTTTAATGACATTTTGGGGTGTCCAAATCAATAACCAATATGCATTAACAGTTTGATGAATTGAGAATCATAAAATTTAAACAAACGTGCAACAATAATCATTTTACTTCTTAAAACAAGCTCCACAAGCACCAGAACACTGTTGTTTTGACAGTAGCAATAAATCACTGATATCGATTAGAAATCAGGTTGTACATGATGTTGGAACTGACACATACAAAAAACACCTGGAAATGGGAGATATCTTTTACCTCACTGGTTAGAGGACAACCTGCAGAAGACAGTCAGCTACATTTTGGAGTGTTGCATTTAAATGTAGGGGTCGCTAAACAAAGGAACGCAACACTTATTTGTCATCACTCATCGATATCACGTTGAAATCAATTGTGCCGAGAGGGGGGAGATGAGGCTGCAAGACCTGTTAAAACTAACGCAGCAAAAACCACACGGAATCTGGGAATAATGTGCACACACTGGTTAGAGGACAATTAGGAGAAAACAGACAGATACATTTTGAAGTGTTGCATATTGAATGAGGTGGGTCACCAACGTGGTAAGTGGAACAACTCTTTTTTTGTTAGTCACTTTTTGTGACCAATTCAGGCCTAGATTTCCCCCTGAGGCTAATATCCATATCATGTTGAAATCAATAGAACAGAGGACAAACATTTAGGGTTCTACATTGTGACGTCATTTGGATGAACGCAGTGCCCTTGTTTGGGTGTAGGGCCTGATCAGAGCCTGGAGGTACTGAGGTGCCGTTCCCCTCACAGCTCCGTAGGCAAGCACCATGGTCTTGTAGCGGATGCGAGCTTCAACTGGAAGCCAGTGGAGAGAGCGGAGAAGCGGGGTGACGTGAGAGAACTTGGGAAGGTTGAACACCAGACGGGCTGCGGCGTTCTGGATGAGTTGTAGGGGTTTAATGGCACAGGCAGGGAGCCCAGCCAACAGCGAGTTGCAGTAATCCAGACGGGAGATGACAAGTGCCTGGATTAGGACCTGCGCCGCTTCCTGTGTGAGGCAGGGTCGTACTCTGCGGATGTTGTAGAGCATGAACCTACAGGAACGGGCCACCGCCTTGATGTTAGTTGAGAACGACAGGGTGTTGTCCAGGATCACGCCAAGGTTCTTAGCGCTCTGGGAGGAGGACACGATGGAGTTGTCAACCGTGATGGCGAGATCATGGAACGGGCAGTCCTTCCCGGGAGGAAGAGCAGCTCCGTCTTGCCGAGGTTCAGCTTGAGGTGGTGATCCGTCATCCACACTGATATGTCTGCCAGACATGCAGAGATGCGATTCGCCACCTGGTCATCAGAGGGGGAAAGGAGAAGATTAATTGTGTGTCGTCTGCATAGCAATGATAGGAGAGACCATTATTATTGATAATTATTATTATCATTATTATTATTATCATTATTAACATAAGTTAGGGAACTCAACAGTCCAGTTCATTAAGAAGTCAATAGTAATCATCCGCGAGTCATTTAGGCTCGTAACTATTTATCATAAATCATGAAAGACTACAAACAGTGAATGGTTATACAATCTATAATCCCCATGATCAAAGTCAATCAGTTAGCAAACAATGACGTTTCTCATTTCACTCTTTCAATTGTCTTCATGTGTACATATAATTAATTTCAATACACATGAACCATATCGATTACATAATTGGCCTATGAGGATCCTACCAATCAGGTGTTTGACGAAATTATTCTTCAGACGTCATTGATCACGTGCTGCTGATAAAGTGAGACTGCTTTGAATTATACCGCTTAGCGACTTCAGTACATGCCTCAGCTAGCTCCAGTCTCAAACTTAACCACGTTCCTGCTGAAGAAGAGACGGTCTCTGGATGGAGAAAGAAGCTCTCGTGAAAGAGGTGGAGGAAGAGGAGGCTGTTACAATACAAAAACAAGTAGAGGTTGAGGCTGTTACTGTGAAAGAAGAAGAAAATGACGTCTCAGTTAAAGAAGAGGAAGACTACGTTTCAGTGGAAGAAGAAGAAGAAGTTTCAGAGGAGGGAGGGGAGGTGACGGTCTCATCGAACAATGAAGAAGAGGAGGAAACTGGATATCTGGGCCCGGTTTCCCAAACGCATCTTAAGGCGTCCGATGGTTCTAACGATGAACCGGCCCTGATTAACACTAGTAAGTACTGTCTTAACAGAATAGTACTGTCTTAACAGAAGCACAAACTCTGCAGTTGTTGAACTGATGTGTGGTGTTAAAGGGGAAATTTGCAATTGCTACATCCATATTTTGACTTTTAAATTTATTTATAGGCATTGATTCTTGGAGAATATAACGCATGCCTTATGAGCTTAGTTCAACTGTTTACCCCATCAGATCACCAAATAAGCTTTTTTACTCCAATGTTTAGAAACAATGTAAACCAACACTGTATAGCCTCAACATGGTTAAAACTATAATGTTGATATCATGGATGGTCAGTCCTTTTATCCATAGGTCTGTCTATGAATTTGAGAGTAGTTACATTTCCCATCATCTTATTACCAAAATAGTGGTGGAATTACAGCTTTGTTATTGGTTGAACTGCAGATTGGTTGATTGATTGTTGTGTTGCTTTTTTAAAGGGGCAACCTAGTTTTTAAAAAACAAAATGGCTGCCCAGAGACCTGAGCTGTGTTAGAATACTCATACTAACTGTACTATTTGTGATGTTAATGGTATAGTATGATGTAGTTAGTATCCTTACAAAACGCATAGCATATCTTTCAGCAAATGTATATGTTAACTAACTACCTAACGTTAGTTGGCTAATGCATTCATCAAAATGGTACTAAATTCACCAAATTTTCAGATATAAGAAAATGAAGTACTTTAGGGCCCGTAAAATGCAATTCTTCAAAAATGGGCGTGACTTCAACGTTTTCAGATTTGAAGAAAATGACTTTTCAATATATGCATACGTTACACGTTATGTTAGCTACACTATCCTTACAAAACGCATAGCATATCTTTACAGCAGTATGTATCGGTATGTTAACTAGCTACCTAACGTTAGTTGGCTACTTATACATCAAACTTGCCAGTTTAGTAACTATATTCTAACTAACTACCCAATGTTTATTGACTTGATTAGAGAGCAGAATACCTGATGAATTTAATAACGCTATGGCAAAAATCAAAAAAGCTCAAATTAATTTGTTGCCAATTAGTCACCAACACTCTGGATTGAAAACAGCCTATAGCTCTGCTAAATAAAATGGTAAGTGAGTTTTTCTTTTTGTGTCTATAAACTTAGCCAGTGTAGATTTCTTTACTGTTGTGAGGTCAAATTGTTAGAGCTGTTAAGTCATTTTATAACATTTTTGGTTTCTGACAAACAGTTAATTTATGTTCTATTCAAAATTACATTAAAGGGAAAGATTGTCTTTTTCTTAGCAAGGTGTTGCTCAAATAATGTTAGCTGCTAATCGCTAGTTAGCGGGCTCGCTAGCTGCTAAATGTATGAAGAGTCAGAGCAAACGTAGCTAGCTAATACTGCCTGGTACCAGTGCTGTTGTAGGCCTAGATAAGCATGTTTGTGCAGCGGTATCTTATCAGAAAGGAGTAGGCAAAGTATGAATATGTTGGCTAGCTAGCCAGGCTACATGAAGTAAGAAAACAACATGTAATGTAACATCTAATTAGGGTCAACTGGAAACAATGACCAACACTTTGGTTCCTACCATGTCTTCTTCTCTGAGGTTTGTCAGACTACACTCATCAGGTGTATTGCTGCCACCTACTGTAACCAAAAAAATAACAAAACAAAAAAATGGGATTAACAAATCATACTAATTACCTAAAATAAACACAAACCAAATTCACTCCACTACCCTGAATTTCAAAAAAAATGGTACTATTCAGATCCCCACACAGGTTCATGAACCTGAGAGGGCTGGAACTTCATTCAGTTCTCCCTGTAACATTTTGTCTGAAGTCCTGGAGATGGAGATCCAGAAATCCATTTGCCGCCTTCACAATGATGTCTAGCTTCTTAGATGTTTTATTAGTTTAGTATTAATGCAATTTATCCATGTGGCAGTGAGGGCAATGCAAACACAATTTTGTTGTAGAAACTCCTCCAAGCTAATGCGGAAACTGCTAGTTTTAGACAAAGGTTGCTAATAATTTATTAATGCAATTTATCACTTGCTGCTATAAACACAACAAAGTCCACCTTGTTCACTATTAGTGTGTTGGGATCCTTCTCCTGCATGGCTTCACTGCAGACTGTGGGACATCCACTACCTTCTCCTTCCTACTCCTTCAGCTATTTTCACTGCCTCCACATAGGATACCTGCTGGATGGGCCTGATCATCCTAGCTACTGTGACATCATTCATCCGTACAGTTGCACTCAACGGGAACTCGGGAACGTGATTCCTGATCACAATTACAACATGCTTCATCTGACTACGACATATTTATTCCTTCAACAAACACTTGCCACATGTCCAACCTCCAACCATCGTAAGTCTCACCAACTGCAGCACGCTTCAAGATAATCCCTCAATGCTTCCTCCATTGCTTTTTTACAATTGTTTCCAACACTGCAGCAGCTTCTGTATATCTCACTTACCCAGGTTTTACACAAGATGGGAGAACCACTTCACCAAACCACAGTAAAACCTTCAGTCTATCATTTGTTTTAATCAACATGCATCTTCCTGAAATGTTATCCCTAAACCACAATAAGCTTTCTCCTTTTGCGCTGTTGACACACAATCAGCATCATACCGCTCCTGGTCACTCGGTGATTCCACTTCACCATCTTTGAGACCGCAAACCATCACTGTGGATCTGTGATAATTCCCACTCTGACCATAAACTGGTGTTCATTACCAACTTTAGCCCTTTTCACTCCACTGTTCTTCACCATCGTCCACTCAGTATCGGTAGTCATTTAGGCAGATTACCTTAGTGTTCCATGTGCACAGGGACTATGGTGTTCTGCTTGAAGCATATTGGTATTAGACTCAGACAGGGGATGAAAATGTCAGTGAAGACCCTTGCCAGTTGGTCAGCGCATGCTTGGAGTACACATCCTGGTAATCCGTCTGGCCCTGCGGCCTTGTGAATGTTAACCTGTTTAAAGGTCTTACTCACATCGGCTGCGGAGAGCGTGATCACAAAGTCGTCTGGAACAGCTGATGCTGTCATGCATGTTTCAGTGTTACTTTCCTCGCTCTGCGAGCATAGAAGTAATGTTGCTCGTCTGGTAGGCTTGTGTCACTAGGCAGCTATCGGCTGTGCTTCCCTTTGTAGTCTGAATGTTTGCAAGCCCTGCCACATCCGACGAGGTTGGAGCCGATGTTCAAGGGGTATATCAATCTCCCCAGGGTAGCAGTAATACATTGAGATATTTGTCCACAAGGGGATACCCCTCCCATAGGTGGCTCATTATTGGGATTCATTGCTGATTCCTACCTGTAGCTCACTATGAAGTGTCTATTGATACAGGTAAAGGGCCCTGTTGGAGATTGGTGGTTGGTAGCTGAGTCGAGGGAACAAGCAGGGTTGGACACGGCCATGTTATTATCCCACACAGTCTCTGTGGTTCATATGAACCCCGTTCCTGGGAATTAGATTTGATTACAAATCGTCCCAGTCTGTTACCACAGAAGGGGGTCCGTTTGTCCCATTTCCAGCTAGGTTACGAGGTGCTTTGTCATTTCCAGAGTCAGTTTATTTTGGTACTGTCCATATGTAGCTTGTTTTTGGTCACAGAATGGCTGAATAAGTGCAACATTTTACCTGGAGCTAACTATGCAGAGCATAGGACATATTGAATGACTAGCTTCCCTCCAGGCCTGAGGGCACACGCTCTCCAGTAGGCTTAAATTAAAGATACGGAAAATAGGAGTGGCAATATAGTCCGCTATTATCCTCAGTAATTTTCCATCTAGATTGTCAGACCCTGGTGGCTTATCATTGTTGATAGACAACAATAATTTTTTCACCTCTTCCACACTGACTTTACGGAATTCTAAATTACAATGCTTGTCTTTCATAATTTGGTCAGATATACTTGGAAGTGTAGTGTCAGCATTCGTTGCTGGTATATCATGCCTAAGTTTGCTAATCTTGCCAATGAAAAAAATCATAAAAGTAGTGGGCTTTGTGATGAATGAGCCATCTGATTCAGTTAATGATGGAGCAGAGTTTGCCTTTTTCCCAACATTGTATGTAAGGTTCTCAAAAGCTTTTTACTATCATTCTTTGTCATTTATCTTTGTCTCATTTTGTCTTTTTTTTTTATTCAGTTTAGTCACATGATTTCTCAATTTGCAGGACGTTTGCCAATCGGTTGTACAGCCAGACTTATTTGCCATTCCTTTTGCCTCATCCTTCTCAACCATGCCATTTTTCAATTCCTCATCATTCCACTGGGATTTAACAGCTTTTACAGTCATTTTCTTAATGGGTGCATGCTTATTAGTAACTGGAATAAGCAATTTCATAAATGCGTCCAAGTGTCTGGTTGCTCCTCATTACACACCACAGAGCAGCAAATATTTTCTACATAATCAACATATTAATCACCCGTTTTTATTAAATAATTGAGACACACAAATGACTCGAGGGAACCAGAGATCAAAATAGCCTAACCATAAGAAAAAAAAACTCTTCCTCCTCCTGCTGCTGCTGGCCTTAAATTCTGACGTTATGCTCCTGAAGTTTTCAGTAATAGACTACAACAGCAGTCGGCAACCTTTTCCATTTGGAGTGCAAATTTATCTGACCATTTCTACTGATCTGGTGCCAGTTATGATTTTCATATTCACATTTTACTGGAACAGTTTAATTTATAATCTTATCTCAAAATCATTGTCTGTGACTAATCTATATTCTATATAAATAGAAATAAACATTATTTAGATTTATATAATGTTTTATTGCCATTGCCAACTATGTAAAAATAGCCTACCTAAAGCCAACAAATAAAAACATCTAGAAAATATCCAGATAAAAATAAATCACATTGGCTGAGCATGGCCTGTCTACATAGTTGATACACTGTTTAAAGTTCTATCACCTAGGTCTGTCTGAAACAACATGATAGCAACATTGTATAAAATATTCTGGGCTCTCAGTTTCCTGCACCAGTGAGTTTGGGACAGACACAGCTGTAGGCTATTTGTGAAAGGGATAAGAAGTAATCAGGTATTGTATGACATTTCCGCTGGATCAGAGCATTACATTTTTTCCCTTTCATGTCGAGTGGTTATCAAGAGTGAGAGCTGGAAATATTTTACTCTAATCAATAGTTCCTCAAAGTATTTGTAAGACTTTGTTTACTTGCTGTTTGAGGTGAAGAAAAATTACTTTGAGAAGCTCCACAAATCATTAGTGGTGGTGCGTAAATACTATCAGACATCCCCAAATAGGTGCATCGCTCTCTGCATCGCCCTCTGTTTGCTAAAATGCAATTTGGTTGCAGAAACTCCTCCATGCTAATGTGGAAACCGCTAGTTATCCCAATACCATAGACCTACTGTAGACTCATAACTTCACCTAACAACAACCATAGACCTACTGAAAGGTGCCTATATTGGAGACCAAAAGTTGTCTGGCACACTGCTTAGGATTTCAACAACTTCAAAAACGTATTTCTTGCATACAATCATCGATGTTACCACTAATGGGAAAACAAGACAAAATATGACTGTTGTTCACTTGACTGTCTTAAGACAAATGTCAAATAATTCACATTCATTCCAGACATCATTGTTTGAACAACATAATGGCTACGCTGTTGGCATCACCTTTTTACAGTGTATTTTTGCTGTTGTGGGCCTTAAACCACCTGTCTGACTTTTTGTTCACACAGGAGAGAGACCTGACTATCGTGGATCCTCTGGGGGGCCTCAACAACCTCATGATGCTGACAGGGCAGAGAAGAGTCTCTCCAAATCAAAACACCTCAAGAAACACCAGCAGAGACCCACAGGGAAGAAATCTCATTGCTGCTCTGACTGTGGGAAAGGTTGCAAATCTTCATCAGAACTTAAAATACACCAGAGAACACACACAGGAGAGAAACCTTATAGCTGTGATCAATGTGGGAGGAGTTTTGTTCAAGCTAGCCATCTGACTCAACACCAGAGAACACACACAGGAGAGAAACCTTATAGCTGTGATCAATGTGGGAGGAGTTTTACTACATCTAGCCAGCTGACAGTACACCAGAGAACACACACAGGAGAGAAACCTTATAGCTGTGATCAATGTGGGAGGAGTTTTACTACATCTAGCATTCTGACTAAACACCAGAGAACACACACAGGAGAGAAACCTTATAGCTGTGATCAATGTGGGAGGAGTTTTGCTACATCTAGCCATCTGACATCTACACCAGAGAACACACACAGGAGAGAAACCTTATATGCTGTGATCAATGTGGGAGGAGTTTTGTTACATCTAGCATCTGACATTACACCAGAGAACACACACAGGAGAGAAACCTTATAGCTGTGATCAATGTGGGAGGAGTTTTGTTCAAGCTAGCCATCTGACTCAACACCAGAGAACACACACAGGAGAGAAACCTTATAGCTGTGATCAATGTGGGAGGAGTTTTGTTCAAGCTAGCCATCTGACTCAACACCAGAGAACACACACAGGAGAGAAGCCTTATAGCTGTGATCAATGTGGGAGAGTTTTACTACATCTAGCCAGCTGACTTCACACCAGAGAACACACACAGGAGAGAAGCCTTATAGCTGTGATCAATGTGGGAGAGTTTTACTACATTTAGCCAGCTGACATCACACCAGCACACACAGGAGAGAAGCCTTATAGCTGTGATCAATGTGGAGGAGTTTTAACACACCAGAGAACACACACAGGAGAGAAGCCTTATAGCTGTGATCAATGTGAGAAGAGTTTTACTACATCTAGCCAGCTAACTTCACACCAGAGAACACACACAGGAGAGAAACCTTTTAGCTGTGATCAATGTGACAAGAGATACTCTGATAAAAGATCTCTGATCAAACATCAGAAAATACATACATGAAGAAGTTGTTTCATGATATCACTGAAATAATGTCACAATGTAAAATGTTTTAACATTGTAGTAGGAGTATTTTAATGATGTCACAATGTAGAATGTTTTAACATTGTAGTAGGAGTGTTTTAATGATGTCACAATGTAGAATGTTTTAACATTGTAGTAGGAGTGTTTTAATGATGTTCTACCTTATCGTTTACCCTGTTCAATTGATTGCAGCATGATATGGATATTAACCTCAGGGGGAAATCCAGGCTCTGAATTGAAAGAGTATTATTAAACAAAAAGTGACTAACAAAAAAAGCTGTGTTCCACTTCCTGTGTTGGTGACCCACTTTAATCAACATGCAGCACTTCAAAATGTAGTGAGCTGTTTTCTTCAAGTGGAAGAAAAATGCATGTAATATGATAATTGTTGCAGATGTTTGTGTATATATATGTGTATATATATATATACACACACACATGAAAGCAGTATAATAAATTGGTCTATAATCAATTTTATTAACAATCTGACATCACTCCAGTATTTCTTGACAACATTTAAATTCTAATTGTCTTTATTCCCGTACTGGGCAGTCAAAAATGTTTGCGTTTAGTCAGTGAGTTGCCATGGATCACAATTTATTTTGACTGCACGTTTTTCCTGTATTGGAGATTTAGTTTTGTTTGGGCTCGTTCCAAGGGGACGAGAGTTCTAGAAGCTAGTGAGTTTTAGGATTCTATAGAAAGAAAAATGAGAAACGATACGATTGTTTATTATTATTTAGAAATACGTGTTTTTTCTTTTTAATTGTTGACAGCCAGTAGACACCATGTTTATATTGATGAAGGTGAAGCATTGTAGTTGATTATTATGTAAAATGGGAGTTGTTTTCTGGGGGTGAGCAACACAAATATAGGATAGTGGTGGTGGAATGACAGATTTGTTATTGTTTGAACTGCAGATTTCTGGGTTGTGTGGGTTTTTTAAACGGCAACAAAATGGCTGCCCAGAGGCTTGGTTTGGTTAACTGCTGAGGGATGGGGGAAGCAGAAGTGTTTCCACTCTCACATTCTTAGAGAAACCGTAACCCAACACCCAGCGACCTCGTCAAGAAGTTCAGAAATCTTGGCGTAACAGTTCTAAGGTGTTGGCTTGACAGTTGCTGGACCCAGGTTTGAGTTCAGCCCAGGGCTACCCCCTGAATTCACTACACTATGAATACAAGGACTGGCCATCCATGAGGTCAAAATTATTTTTTAAACAGATTTTGAGGCTACATAGTATGTTCTATAATTGCCAGTGTAGATTTCCTGTGAGGGCAAATTATTAGAGCTGTTGATAAGTCATTGTCAGCCATTTTTTTCATGCCCTTACATTAAAGGCAAGACATACCTAGATTCAATTACATTCATGAATTGGTTTGAAACCTTTGTTTTGGTGCCTTGACGGATTTGTAAAATATGGTTTGTCAATGAATCACTTTTTTAAATTATTTAAATGTAACCTTTATTTAACTAGGCAAATCAGTTAAGAACAAAATCTTATTTACAATGACTGCGTTCCCTGGACGACGCTGGGCCAATTGTGCGCCGCCCTATGGGACTCCCAATCACGGCCGGTTATGATACAGCCTGGATTTGATCCACGGTCAACCAAGAGTCATCTGTAATTTCTATCAATCGCCCCACTTGTTTTTATAAAATCTATATGTACTGAACATATGATGCTTTAAGCACGCTGTTTGATTAAATAAATAAGACACACTAGTGACTAGAGGGAGGCAGTCGTCAATATACTATCTGACTAGGAGGGAGCCGGTCATCAACACAACCTGACTAGGAAGGAGGGTCATCGACACAACCTGACTAGGAGGGAGCCGGTCATCAACACAACCTGACTAGGAGGGAGCCGGTCATCGACACAACCTGACTAGGAGGGGAGGGAACCGGTCAGACCCGGTCGTCGACACAACCTGACTAGGAGGGAGGGTCGTCGACACAACCTGACTAGGAGGGAGCGGTCATGACTAGGACACAACCTGACTAGGAGGGAGCCGGTCATCGACACAACCTGACTAGGAGGGAGCCTGACCTGACTAGGAGGGAGCCGGTCGACACAACCTGACTAGACCGGTCACACACAACCTGACTAGGAGGGAGCCGGTCGTCGACACAACCTGACTAGGAGGGAGCCGGTCGTCGACACAACCTGACTAGGAGGGAGGGAGCCGACACAACCTGACTAGGAGGGAGCCAACCTGACTAGGAGGGAGCCGGTCGTCGACACAACCTGACTAGGAGGGAGCCGGTCGTCGACACAACCTGACTAGGAGGGAGCCGGTCGTCAACACAACCTGACTAGGAGGGAGCCGGTTTTTTAAAATTTTATTTTTATTTTACTCTGCAAGGCAGTTAAGAACACATTCTTATTTTCAATGATGGCTTAGGAACAGTGGGTTAACTGCCTTGTTCAGGGGCAGGACGAACGATTTGTACCTTGTCAGCTCGGGAACCGATCTTGCAACCTAAGGGTTTAGTATCCTGTTACCCTCTTCCTGTCAAACCAGAAGATGTAAGCATTGCAGAGGAGGATTGTCCAAAGTGGGGTATATATGTGGGGCATGCTGTCCGGTCCTCTGGCAGTCTCTATGGGGGTGCCACAGGGTTCAATTCTCGGGCCGACTCTTTTCTCTGTATATATCAATGATGTTGCTCTTGCTGCGGGCGATTCCTGATCCACCTCTACGCAGACGACACCATTCTATATACTTCCGGCCCGTCCTTGGACACTGCTATCTAACCTCCAAACGAGCTTCAATGCCATACAACACTCCTTCCGTGGCCTCCAACTGCTCTTAAACGCTAGTAAAACCAAATGCATGCTTTTCAACCGTTCGCTGCCTGCACCCGCACGCCTGACTAGCATCATCACCCTGGATGGTTCCGACCTTGAATATGTGGACATCTATAAGTACCTAGGTGTCTGGCTAGACTGTAAACTCTCCTTCCAGACTCATATCAAACATCTCCAATCGAAAATCAAATCTAGAGTCGGCTTTCTATTCCGCAACAAAGCCTCCTTCACTCACGCCGCCAAACTTACCCTAGTAAAACTGACTATCCTACCGATCCTCGACTTCGGCGATGTCATCTACAAAATTGCTTCCAACACTCTACTCAGCAAACTGGATGCAGTTTATCACAGTGCCATCCGTTTTGTCACTAAAGCACCTTATACCACCCACCACTGCGACCTGTATGCTCTAGTCGGCTGGCCCTCGCTACATATTTGTCGCCAGACCCACTGGCTCCAGGTCATCTACAAGTCCATGCTAGGTAAAGCTCCGCCTTATCTCAGTTCACTGGTCACGATGGCAACACCCACCCGTAACACGCGCTCCAGCAGGTGTATCTCACTGATCATCCCTAAAGCCAACACCTCATTTGGCCGCCTTTCGTTGCCTGTGACTGGAACGAATTTCAAAAATCGCTGAAGTTGGAGACTTTTATCTCCATCACCAACGTCAAACATCTGCTATCTGAGCAGCTAACCGATCGCTGCCGCTGTACATAGTCTATCGGTAAATAGCCCACCCATTTTTACCTACCTCATCCCCATACTGTTTTTATTTATTTTATTTTCTGCTCTTTTGCACACCAATATCTCTACCTGTACATGACCATCTGATCATTTATCACTCCAGTGTTAATCTGCAAAAAATTTTCTACTGTATTATTGACTTGTTAATTGTTTACTCCATGTGTAACTCTGTGTTGTCTGTTCACACTGCTATGCTTTATCTTGGCCAGGTCGCAGTTGCAAATGAGAACTTGTTCTCAACTAGCCTACCTGGTTAAATAAAGGTGAAATAAAAAAATAAAATGAGGTGAAGCTTGAGTTAGATATCGACCTAGTGTGACCATCCTGGTCCCTCAAGTCAGTGAGTCAACACAGGAAGGAGCAATGAATGGATAGTTAATTTATTTCCAAAGCTGCAATGATGGGACACACACAGTATGGATGAATGATCAGTAGTGACGGGATATAAATACCACTCCCACAGCAATTCTACATTCATCTGCCCTGTAATATACTAACAAAAAAAACAGTTTAAATGTCTATCAAAGTCATTGTGATCGTATAGTGGATTTAACAATTCCTACTAATTCCTAATTTACTATATTAAATTAATCAATTGTTTCCATGTGTCTCATATTCACTACATCAGAATAAACTCTCAACCATTTTAGTATCAAAAAATTATCAAATCAACCTGAAATATTACTCAATGTCTCCCTCCCCTCTGGTGGCAAAGAAGTATAATACACCTAAACTAACAAAACCGGGCTGATAAACTCGCTGGTGTTCATGAGTTTATAAAACATGTACTTTATACATTTGTTATAAATGACCTGCATTGATGAGACACACAGTGTGGATGAATGATCAGTAGTCGACAGGGTAAAAATAGCACTCCTAAAAGAAGATGCATTTTCCAGTTAGATACCAATTTGAAAGAGGGATCTTTAGCATAAAACCCACATGGAAAACAGAGATTTGGCAAATAACATATAAAGAGAGGCTGACTTGACGCCAAACCAACAACAGTAGTTACTAAAACATAAATTGCTAATGTGTGATTTAAAACGTGGATTTAATGATGTAATGTCAATTTTATACATTTCTATCCCAGGACCACTCAATTTTCAAATTCTCCATAAATCTGCTGTGGATTACCCAGAATCCTATACCTTTATCACACGAGCGGGGCAGCGGTCTAAGGCACTGTTCTTAAATGAATTGCCTCGTTAAATAGAGGATACAAATATTTTAAACATGTTCGTTACACCGTTACACTGGCAAACAAACTCAGTAGCACAGAGAAGATCATCCATATGACGTTGAGAAATACTGCATTGTGTGTAGTTTGGAAGAGTCACAAAATAAGTTAATAAATATGTAATAACGCAAAAACATTGTTTGTACTTATAGGTAACCATATCGTGATTACAATTAGCTTACTATGTCTTTAACCACACTGTATTGTTACACTGGTGAGTAAAAACTCATGCTTCGTACACTTTAACTTGTTATCTGTAGATAAAATCTACATTTTACTCAACTGCGTTACCCACTCCAGTCAGCAGATGCGGTCTGGGAATTTAAGGCGATTCTGCTGGTGTGACGTATAATCTAGTGGACGGAACGCTTCTTTCAACAGCAGCGACAGCTCGTCAGCCACCTCGGTAGCTTGATAGACAAAATAGACGAACCAATAAAGCTCTTTAGACGCTTTCGTGTTTATTAGCCACTGTATTTTAAACTCACTACTGTCGTCTAGTTAGTTATCCGATTTAATTTCATATTTACGGTGTTGTTATTAGTCAGCTAGCGGGCTGGTTAAGTTAGCATTAGCCTAGCTAGCTAACATCTCTGACCATGAGTTCACTAAGCTGCTCTCCTCCTGATAAAGAAGAGGAAGTCTGCTGGATGGAGAAAGAAGCTCTGGTGAAAGAGGAGGAGGAAGTTACAATACAAAAACAAGTAGAGGGTGAGGCTGTTACGGTGAAAGAAGAAGAGAAAGACGTCCCAGTTAAAGAAGAGGAAGATGCGTTCAGAGTGAAAGAGGAGGAGGATGTTACAGTAAAAGAAGAGGAGAAAGAGAAAGAGGAGGATGCGGTTTTTGGAGTGAAAGAGGAGGAGGAGGAGGTGACTGTCACATCCAAAAAGGAGGAGGAAGAAGACGAGGAAACTGGATATCTGTGCCCGGTTTCCCAAAAGCATATTCAGGCGTCCAATGGTTCTAACAATGTACTTAGCCTTAAGATGGTTTTGAGAAACCGGGCCCTGATTAACACTAGTAAGTACTGTCTTAAAAACAGAGGCACAAACTCTGCAGTTGTTGGACTGATGTTTGGTGTTAAATGGGAAATCTGCAATGCTACATCCATTTTTTTACTTTAAAATTATTTATTTATAGTCATTGACTCTTGAAGAATATAACACATGCCTCATGGGCTTAGTTCAACTGTTGTACCCTATCAGGACCCTAATAATACAAAGACTGGCCATCCATGAGGTCAAAATTATAGTTTAATTTCGAGGCTATATAGTATATTCTAGAATTCATCCATGATGTCATAATGATTGTTTAACCAGGTTTCTAGGATATATAGTATATTCTAGAATTCATCCATGATGTCATAATGATAGTTTAACCAGGTTTCTAGGATATATAGTATATTCTAGAATGACCAGTGTAGATTTCCTGTGGAGGTCAAATTGTTAGAGCTGTTGATAAGTCATTGTATAATATTCAACCAGATTATTTTCATGCCATTGCATCAATATAGTCTAACCAGAAGAGAAAAGACTCTAACCGAACCACCTACTCCTGGTGGCCTTTGTAAATTCTGACATTGCCGGTAATAGGCAACACAAGTAGTCGGCAACCTACATTTGGAGTGCAAATTTATCTGACCATTTCTACCAATCTGCGTGCCAGTTATGGTTTTCATATGCACATTTTCGTGGAACAGTTTCATTTAATTTATAATAGTATCTCAAAATCATTGTCTGTGATTAATCTACATTCTATCTAAATTAAAATTATAAGTAACTTTTATTGCCATTGCCAACTATGTAAAAACAAATAGTCTACATAAAGCCAACAAATAAAAGCATTGCAAATAAATATACTATAAATGGCCAGTCTACAATGAACTTGAAACATTGTATAAAATATTCTGGGCACTCAGTTTCCCGTGCCAGTGAGTTCTGGACAGACACAGTTGTCGGCTATTTGTGAAAGGGGCTATGAAGTAATCAGGTATTTTATGACATTTCCACTGGATCAGAGCATTACATTTTTCCCTTTCATGCCGAGTGGTTATCAAAAGGGCGAGAGCTGGAAATATTTTTCAAATACTTTGAGGAACTATTCTCATTTGCAATTGATTTTGATTAGACTTTGTTTACTTGCTGTTTGAGGTGAAGATACATTTGCTTTAAGAAGCTCCACAACTCATTAGTGTTGGTGCGTTAAGACAATCAGAAATACTATCAGACATCCCCAAATGGGCACATTTATAGGCCTACATTTGTGCGCAGGCCAGGTAGACTCGTCCTACTTCTATATGCCTAATTAGGTGTGTGTCCTTACTCAACATTGACAGGAGTGTTTCAAACGAAAGACAATGAATAAATTGACAAAACTGACTCATCTTGCGGGGTCAGTTCTGGGTGGTCTGCCATGGGCCTTTTCATTTAGTATCCGTTTGGGTCAGCATGAGGAAGGATTGTATTTCCCCATGGTATGTTGAGTAAGTAGAGGGAACATTAGTTATAGTCATAACGTTAAGCTTGTCATGTGAGGAACTTAAATACTGGATCTCGCTGTCGGACAGTTTTTTGTATTCAGATCTCTGAAATGCACTCTACCTACGTAACATTTAGTGTCTCCTTATGTTACGCTGGGAAAACAGTTTTCATTGGCACAGATCCTAAATCATTTCAGAGTTTGCAAAATCCAGTGGTTCTAACCGAGAGTCACCTTAACTATATTGACAACACCCAAATCAATACTGTCATTAATGTGGTTCTTCAATAATTACAAATAATTCTTAATACTGTAGCTGTTTAGTTACAGTGACATGTTCAACTATCATCAGCTGATCCAGGAAATCATTTTCTGAATGACAGTCACATGACAAACATCACAACATGCAACAACAACCAAAGTGCTTCTTCATTCATTACTCTGGTAAAGACAGTTATGCCGTGCTCCACTTTGGATCCAACATCCCTAACAAATTGATGTTTATAATGTGTTATTGTCTGCTTGATTTACTGTAGGGTCTCGTTAGTCTGTTTGGACAGAGATACTTAGCTCATAATTTGTGGAGAAGTGTTCCTTGATGGATAGGCTATTGTACAACACACACGTGCTCCAGTATGTCTGTAGTTATTGTGGTTCGGGGAAGTTATGGGTCCTACAGTAGGTCTATGTTATTGTTAGGTGAAGTTATGGGCCAATTTGTTAAACACTTAATGTACAAACCCTCATTGTCAGGCTGATGGCAAAGCTAGCTAAAGAGCATTTTACTGGTTGAAGTGTTTTATAAGTATAAAGCAGTTTATTTGTGACGATAATACAAACATATTAAGCAGGAGATTCAAGCGAGCCTTACAATTATATTCCAAAAGTAATGTGAAATGCACTTATAAGCAACCTGTAAATGGAGGCTATTTTTGCTGTCAGCCTTTGAGAACTCCCCTGGGTTTTCCCCCACGGTGGTGAATTAGTGAATAGACACAGAACTTAATGTGAGTTTCCTTCAGTAGCTCTCCTGATCTTGCACTGTAATCTTCAGAATACATTGTGAAAAAGAAAATGCTGCTCACCATTTTTGCTCCAGGCAGATATACTACATCGGTTTCCTCATTAGCATGGAGGAGCTTCTGCAATCAAATTGTGTGTGCGTCGTCCTCATGCCGCAATTGCCGCAAACACAGAAAGGGGCCTTTTTTGGAGACCAAAGGTCGTCTGCCACACTGCTTAAGTTGTGACTGTCTTAAGACAATTGTAAAATAATTTAACAGACGTCAACAGTGGAGTTCTGGTGTTGTGGTCCTTTAACCATCTGTCTGACCTTGTTGTTCACACAGGAGAGATGTGACTATGGTGGATCCTCTGGGGAGCCTCAACAACATCATGAGGGAGAGAAAAGTCTCTCCAGATCAGAACTCCTCAAGAAACACCATCAGAGAACCACAAGGAAGAAATCTCACTTCTGCTCTAACTGTGGGAAAGGTTGCAAATCTTCATCAGAACTTATAATACGCCAGCGAGTACACACAGGAGAGAAATCTCACTGCTGCTCTGACTATGGTAAAATATTCAACTCTTCAGTAAAACTTAAAATACATCAAAGATTACACAAAAGAGACAAACCATATGGCTGTGCTCAATGTGGGAAGAGTTTTTCTTCATCTAGCTATCTAATTGTACACAAGAGAACACACACAGGAGAGAAACCTTATAGCTGTGATCAATGTGGGAAGAGTTTTACTTCATCTGGCCAGCTGACTTTACACCAGAGAATACACACAGGAGAGAAATCTTATAGCTGTGAACAATGTGGGAAGAGTTTTACTAGATCTGACCATCTGACTTTACACCAGAGAATACACACAGGAGAGAAATCTTATAGCTGTGATCAATGTGGGAAGAGTTTTACTAGATCTGACCATCTGACTTTACACCAGAGAATACACACAGGAGAGAAGTCTTATAGCTGTGAACAATGTGGGAAGAGTTTTACTAGATCTGACCATCTGACTATACACCAGAGAATACACACAGGAGAGAAATCTTATAGCTGTGATCAATGTGGGAAGCGTTTTACTAGATCTGACCATCTGACTATACACCAGAGAATACACACAGGAGAGAAACCGTTTAGCTGTGATCAATGTGGGAAGAGTTTTACCACATCTAGCTATCTGACTATACACCAGCGGACACACACAGGAGAGAAACCTTATAGCTGTAATCAATGTGGGAAGAAGTACTCTGATAAAAGATCTCTGATTAAACATCAGAAAATACATGAAGGAGTTGTTTCATGATATCAATGAAATAATGTCACAATATAGAATGTTTTAACATTGTAGTAGGAGTATTCTGTACATTGCTGGATTATTTTAATGATGTCACAATGTAGAACCCTAAATGTTTCTCCCCTGTTCTATTAATTTCAACATTAAATGGATATTATCCTCAGGGGGAAAAATCTAGGCTCTGAATTGAAAGAGTACTATTTATGTGATTTAACAAAAAGTGACCCACGTGAATCAAAGTGAAACACTTCAAAATGTAGCTAGCTGTTTTCTACAAATTGTCCTCTAACCAGGGATGTACACATTACTCCCAGATTCCGTGTGGTTTTTGCTGCGTTAGTTTTAACAGGACGTGCAACCTCATCTCCCTCCTTTCGCACAATTGATTTCAACATGATATCGATGAGTGATGACAAATAAGTGTTGTATTCCTTTGTTTATCGACCCCTACATTTAAATGCATCACTCCAACATGTAGCTGACTGTCTTCTGCAGGTTGACCTCTAACCAGTGAGGTGAAATATATCTCCCATTTCCATTTGTTTTTTTAGTTGTGTTCGTTTCAACAGCACGTACAACCTGATTTCCCCCCTAATCGATATCATTGATTTATTGCTACTTGTCAAAACAACAGTGTTTCTGGTGCTTGTGCAGTTTATTTCAGGTGCTTGTTTAAGAAAAATTCAAGTAATATGATTATTGTGGCAGATGTTTGTGTATATAGCACATTTTATGTTTAGGCTTTTAATATATCACAAACTGTTTCTGCATATTGGTTATTGAAAATGGAATGTCTAAGTTTAAGGTAATGACTAAAGGATTCCACCCTGAAACGTATAACTGTGTAAAGAATTAGAATTAATAGTCTGTAATTCTCTAATGTGTGTGCGTAGGACAAGTTAAGACTTTACTATTTAGCAATTCAAGTGAGACATTCAAAGGAAAAGAGGAAGTGTTAACAGACAGCTTGTGACAGACAACTTGTGACCACTGTAAAACTGATAACAGGAAGGAGGTCTCCCCACCCAGGGAGGGGAGAAACCGTTAGGCTTGCAGTAGACTATGTAACATGTTTCAGGATATGATAAGCAATGTATGTGTTGGAGAAGACTTGTAACCAGCATTGACAGTGTTTGAGAAGAGTAGAGGTATTTATATGACCAAATGTGAGGTATAAAAGGCTGTGTGCTTGTATGAGCTCTCTGAATAAAGAACTTACCCTTTGCAGAAATTCTGGGACTTTGTCCAATTCATCTATGAAGGGGCCTTACAACCCCCAGCAGTCTGACTGGGGAATTGGTCAAAGTAGATTGTGAGTTTTGAGTTCATATCATTGGAACTAGACATTCTTGTGACAGTTATTGATTTGGAAACTTGGAGAAAAAAAATAATAATTGGAAAGACATTGAAAAGAAGGCTATGCCCAACGTCCAATATGCGTTCGGTTGTAGTTGAATGTGAAAGTTGAAAATGTTGTTTTGGGTTGTTTTTTTCAACGACTTTAAAACAACTTAATTTCAAGGTACTTGCAGCCTATACACATGGTCGCAGTATAATACATTGGTCTATAATGAATTTTATTAACAATCCTACATCACTCCAGCATTTCTTGACAACACTCAAGTGCTAATTGTCTTTATTCCACTACTGAAGAAGCATGACTCAAATCACCTCATATTTCAAACATTCAGCCTGACAAAAGATACATGTTTTATTATTCCATGCCTCACCATTATGTTACTTATTACATATCAACAAAGGGGTGTACATTTGGTTTTCATATTTATAATTAATGTAACATTTAGTATTCAAAATTATTTATGCAACCAATTGACATTTTTTGGGTACAATTATATTGACATTGTTGCCCTGCTTTTATAATATCAGGGATCATTCTCAGATGTGCCAACCCAAATGTACTAGAGCATGATATTGGAGACTGGGCCCCGATCCTACAACATGCCTATTGAGTGAACCCTGAGAAGAGAGAGAGAAGCTCTGCAGTGAGGTAGAAAGTTATTACGGATATTACAGGAGTTTCTCTCTTGAACTCAGTGCGTGGTAAGTCCGTGGTAAGGACAACTTGGTTGCTGATTGTTTCAAGGGTGGGCAGTCAAAAATATTTGTGTTTTGCGTTTAGCCAGTGCTTTTCCATGGATCACAATTTATTTTGACACGTTTTTCTGTATTGGAGATGAGTTTTGTTTGGACTCGTTCTAAGGGGTCAAGAGTTCTAGAAGGGAGTGAGTTTTAGGAAGACGAGAGTTCTAGAAGCTAGTGGGTTTTAGAAGACGAGAGTTCTAGAAGCTAGTGAGTTTTAGGAAGATGAGAGTTCTAGAAGCTAGTGGGTTTTAGGAAGATGAGAGTTCTAGAAGCTAGTGAGTTTTAGGAAGATGAGAGTTCTAGAAGCTAGTGGGTTTTAGGAAGACGAGAGTTCTAGAAGCTAGTGTGTTTTTAGGAAGACGGGAGTTCTAGAAGCTTGTGGGGGAAAATATATGTATTTTTCTTGTTTTTAATTGTTGACAGCCAGTCTACACCATGTTTATATTGTAGAAGGTGAAGCATTGTAGTTGATTATTATGTGAAATGGCAGTTGTTTTCTTTTGGTGGTAAGCAAACTTGTCCAACAAAATTATAGGACATAAACTCAGCAAAAAAAGAAACATCCTCTCACCATCAACTGCATTTATTTTCAGCAAACTTAACATGTGTAAATATTTGTATGAACATAAGATTCAACAACTGATACAAACTGAACAAGATCCTCAGACATGTGACTAACAGAAATTGAATAATATGTCCATGAACAAAGAGGGGGTCAAAATCAAAAGTAACAGTCAGTATCTGGTGTGGCCACCAGCAGCATTAAGTACTGCAGTGCATCTCCTCCTCATGGATTGCACCAAATTTGCCAGTTCTTGCTGTGAGATGTTACCCCACTCTTCCACCAAGGCACCTGCAAGTTCCCAGACATTTCTGGGGGGAATGGCCCTAGCCCTCACCCTCCAATCGAAACAGGTCCCAGGCGTGCTCAATGGGATTGAGATCCGGGCCCTTCGCTGGCCATGGCAGAACACTGACATTCCTGTCTTGCAGGAAATCATGCACAGAACGAGCAGTATGGCTGGTGGAATTGTCATGTCAGGATGACTGGCAGAGATGCAAGGAAAAAGCCATATCTCAGACTGGCCAGTAAAGAGAAAAGTTTAAGATGGGCAAAATAACAGACACTGGACAGAGGCACTCTGCCTAGAAGGCCAGCATCCCGGAGTCTCCTCTTCACTGTTGACGTTGAGACTGGTGTTTTGCGGGTACTATTTCATGAACGCTGCCAGTTGAGGACTTGTCTGTTTCTCAAAAAAAGTTAACGGGTCTGAATACTCTCCAAAATATATGACCAAGCTGGAAGTGGAAACGCCAGCCCAGCCACAATCCTAGAGGTTCACTGATGATCAACCTCCTCCTTCACATCTGACTCCTGATGATCAAACTCCTGCTTCACATCTGACTCCTGATGATCAACCTCCTCCTTCACATCTGACTCCAGTGATCAATCCAGAGAGTCTTCTTTCTTGGGGGGAATCCCGATGGACGACATCATCTAATAGGCCGTCATCACCACCACCACCCACAAGTTAATTGTCATTCAGGTTATCAATGGGAAGAGCATCAGCAAAATGTCCTGTCTGGTAACTTGTCTCATTTAATGGATTTACATTGGCAGGTGCACAGGGAGAATCCCCATGAATTAAAACGCAGTTGATCTTAAACTGCGAAACACTTTTGGAAGTATTTATCATTTATCAAATGGTGCAGTTTGAGGCCATGTGGCGGAGAGTGATGCAGGAGCTGGAGATGGGGGTGTGTCAGTGGCGACCTGTCATTCAGGGCAGAGCCCCAGATTTTTTTGCCCCAAGAAATCAAATATATATAAACATGTGGGGGGGCTTGCCTGTTTGCATGTTATTTTGGCATTAATAAGTGTTGCACATCAGTTGCAAACAATGTCAAAATATATATATATATATATCATTGAGTTAATACATTTGCATCCACACATGGTATATTTTTGTTTTCTTGAGTAAGGTAGCTCCAAAGTGCAGGTGTTTCAGCTTAGCTCAGTGCTTTCTGTGGTGTTGGTGCGAGCCAGCAAAAAATAGGAGCATTGCGCTGTAATTGGCTCAGTGTTCTGTCACTCATGGGGACACTACGTCGTGGTGAAGTTTATGCCTTAGTAAAGGTAGACATCCAAAATGTCAGCCCTTTGCATCCTGCCATAGAGTTAATATTACAAGTGGCCTTCCAAGAAGGCTCAAGGTCATTGGCCACAGATAAAATTACGTCAGATCACGTTATATGTACGGTAGCTTTGATTGGACTGATCATGCCAACATCTTACTGTTGTGTTGTGTCTTGCAGGCATGCATCTAAAACAATATTGAGGAGACCCCACCAAGATTGACATGCTAAAATCGGGTCTGGGCAGGTGTGATGTAGTTCATGGAGATGGAGGTGTGTTCTAGTGGGTTTGGGCAGGTGTGATATAGTTAATGGAGATGGAGGTGTGTTCTAGTGGGTCTGGGAAGATGTGATGTAGTTAATGGAGATGGAGGTGTGTTCTAGTGGGTCTGGGCAGGTGTGATGTAGTTAATGGAGATGGAGGTGTGTTCTAGTGGGTCTGGGCAGGTGTGATGTAGTTAATGGAGATGGAGGTGGGTTCTAGTGGGTCTGGGCAGGTGTGATGTAGTTAACCTGTTGCTTCTACTCGGGACGCTTGCGTCCCAACTAGAGCTCTGGAAATGCAAATGCACTACGCTAAATGCTAATAGTATTAGTTAAAACTCAAAAGTTCATTAAAATACACATGCAGGGTATCGAATTAAAGCTACACTCGTTGTGAATCCAGGCAACAAGTCAGATTTTTAAAATGCTTTTCGGCGAAAGCATGAGAAGCTATTATCTGATAGCATGTAACACCCAAAAAGACCCACAGGGGACGTAAACAAAATAATTAGCATTTCAGCGTTACACAAATCGCACAATAAAATAGAAAACATTCATTACCTTTCACCATCTTCTTTGTTGGCACTCCTAGATGTCCCATAAACACGATTTGGGTCTTTATTTCGATTAAATCGGTCCATATAAAGCCTAGATATCGTTATATGTAGACTGTGTGATAAACTAAAAAAACATCGTTTCAAAATGTAACGTCATTTTTTAAAATTCAAAAAGTCGACGATAAACTTTCACAAAACACTTCGAAATACGTTTGTAATGCAACTTTAGGTATTAGTAAACGTTAATAAGCGATAAAATTCATCAGGAGGCGATGTAAAGATCATTAGCTGTCCGTCTGGAAAAATGTCCGGCTAGAAACTCAACGAAAATATCCGGTCCTAGACCATAGGAGATACGGTGCCCTGCATGTGTTTGACCAAGAAAAAACTCGAAGGGAAATGACAAGACTCTAGACACCGTGTGGAAGCTGTAGGTACTGCAACCTCAGTCAATTAATTGTGGTTCACCTTTATCAATGGGTTCAAGTAGCGCATGGATATATTTTCCCATTTTCAGTGATCAGTTTTTCCTGTGCTTTTCGATGTAAATGCCGTTCTGGTAAAGCCACAGCAGTGATTTAACCAGTTTTATAAACGTCTGAGTGTTTTCTATCCACACAGACTAAGCAAATGCATATACTATATTCCTGGCATGAGTAGCAGGGTGCTGAAATGTTGCGCGATTTTTAACAGAATGTTCAAAAAAGTAGAGGGTCGACTTAAGAGGTTAATGGAGATGGGGCTGTGTTCTAGTGGGTCTGGGCAGGTGTGATGTAGTTAATGGAGATGGGGGTGTGTTCTAGTGGGTCTGGGCAGGTGTGATGTAGTTAATGGAGATGGAGGTGTGTTCTAGTGGGTCTGGGCAGGTGTGATGTAGTTAATGGAGATGGAGGTGTGTTCTAGGGGGTCTGGGCAGGTGTGATGTAGTTCATGGAGATGGAGGTGTGTTCTAGTGGGTCTGGGCAGGTGTGATGTAGTTAATGGAGATGGAGGTGTGTTCTAGTGGGTTCTAGGCAGGCAGGTGTGATGTAGTTAATGGAGATGGAGGTGTGTTCTAGTGGGTCTGGGCAGGTGTGATGTAGTTAATGGAGATGGAGGTGTGTTCTAGTGGGTCTGGGCAGGTGTGATGTAGTTAATGGAGATGGAGGTGTGTTCTAGTGGGTCTGGGGTCAGGTGTGATGTAGTTAATGGAGATGGAGGTGTGTTCTAGTGGGTCTGGGCAGGTGTGATGTAGTTAATGGAGATGGAGGTGTGTTCTAGTGGGTCTGGGCAGGTGTGATGTAGTTAATGGAGATGGAGGTGTGTTCTAGTGGGTCTGGGCAGGTGTGATGTAGTTAATGGAGATGGAGGTGTGTTCTAGTGGGTCTGGGCAGGTGTGATGTAGTTAATGGAGATGGAGGTGTTCTAGTGGGTCTGGGCTAGTGGGGAGATCTGGGCTGGGCAGGTGTGATGTAGTTAATGGAGATGGAGGTGTGTTCTAGTGGGTCTGGGCAGGTGTGATGTAGTTAATGGAGATGGAGGTGTGTTCTAGTGGGTCTGGGCAGGTGTGGGTGTGTTCTAGTGGGTCTGGGCAGGTGTGATGTAGTTAATGGAGATGGAGGTGTGTTCTAGTGGGTCTGGGCAGGTGTGATGTAGTTAATGGAGATGGAGGTGTGTTCTAGTGGGTCTGGGCAGGTGTGATGTAGTTAATGGAGATGGAGGTGTGTTCTAGTGGGTCTGGGCAGGTGTGATGTAGTTAATGGAGATGGAGGTGTGTTCTAGTGGGTCTGGGCAGGTGTGATGTAGTTAATGGAGATGGAGGTGTGTTCTAGTGGGTCTGGGCAGGTGTGATGTAGTTAATGGAGATGGAGGTGTGTTCTAGTGGGTCTGGGCAGGTGTGATGTGTTAATGGAGATGGAGTTGTGTTCTAGTTCTAGGTCTGGGCAGGTGTGATGTAGTTAATGGAGATGGGGCAGGTGTGTAGTTAATGGAGATCTAGTGTGTTCTAGTGGGTCTGGGCAGGTGTGATGTAGTTAATGGAGATTCTAGTGGGTCTGGGCAGGTGTGATGTAGTTGGAGATGGAGATGGAGGTGTGTTTAATGGAGATGGAGGTGTGTTCTAGTGGGTCTGGGCAGGTGTGATGTAGTTAATGGAGATGGAGGTGTGTTCTAGTGGGTCTGGGCAGGTGTGATGTAGTTAGTGGAGATGGAGGTGTGTTCTAGTGGGTCTGGGCAGGTGTGATGTAGTTAATGGAGACGGAGGTGTGTTCTAGGGGGTCTGGGCAAGTGTGATGTAGTTAATGGAGATGGAGGTGTGTTCTAGTGGGTCTGGGCAGGTGTGATGTAGTTAATGGGGAAGGAGGTGTGTTCTAGTGGGTCTGGGCAGGTGTGATGTAGTTAATGGAGATGGAGATGGAGGTGTGTTCTAGTGGGTCTGGGCAGGTGTGATGTAGTTAATGGAGATGGAGGTGTGTTCTAGTGGGTCTGGGCAGGTGTGATGTAGTTAATGGAGATGGAGGTGTTCTAGTTCTAGTGGGTCTGGGATAGGAGGTGTGTTCTAGTGGGTCTGGGCAGTGATGTAGTTAATGGGGAAGGAGGTGTGTTCTAGTGGGTCTGGGCAGGTGTGATGTAGTTAATGGGGAGATGGAGGTGTTTCTTGGGGACGCTTGCGTCCCAACTAGAGCTCTGGAAATGCAAATGCGCTACGCTAAATGCTAATAGTATTAGTTAAAACTCAAAAGTTCATTAAAATACACATGCAGGGTATCAAATTAAAGCTACACTCGTTGTGAATCCAGGCAACAAGTCCGATTTTTAAAATGCTTTTCGGCGACAGCATGAGAAGCTATTATCTGATAGCATGCACCAATACACTACAACAGAAAAGCACAGCAGGGGACGTAAACAAAATAATTAGCATTTCGGCGTTACACAAACCGCACAATAAAATAGAAAACAGTCATTACCTTTCACCATCTTCTTTGTTGGCACTCCTAGATGTCCCATAAACACTATTGGGTCTTTATTTCGATTAAATCGGGCCATATAAAGCCAAGATATCGTTATATGTAGACTGTGTGATAAATGAAAAAAACATTGTTTCAAAACGTAACGTCATTTTTTAAAATTCAAAAAGTCGACGATAAAGTTTCACAAAACACTTCGAAATACGTTTGTAATGCAACTTTAGGTATTAGTAAACGTTAATAAGCGATAAAATTCATCAGGAGGCGATGTAAAGATCATTAGCTGTCCGTCTGGAAAAATGTCCGGCTAGAAACTCAACGAAAATATCCGGTCCTAGACCATAGGAGATACGGTGCCCTGCATGTGTTTGACCAAGAAAAAACTCGAAGGGAAATGACAAGACTCTAGACACCGTGTGGAAGCTGTAGGTACTGCAACCTCAGTCAATTAATTGTGGTTCACCTTTATCAATGGGTTCAAGTAGCGCATGGATATATTTTCCCATTTTCAGTGATCAGTTTTTCCTGTGCTTTTCGATGTAAATGCCGTTCTGGTAAAGCCACAGCAGTGATTTAACCAGTTTTATAAACGTCTGAGTGTTTTCTATCCACACAGACTAAGCAAATGCATATACTATATTCCTGGCATGAGTAGCAGGGTGCTGAAATGTTGCGCGATTTTTAACAGAATGTTCAAAAAAGTAGAGGGTCGACTTAAGAGGTTAATGGAGATGGGGCTGTGTTCTAGTGGGTCTGGGCAGGTGTGATGTAGTTAATGGAGATGGAGGTGTGTTCTAGTGGGTCTGGGCAGGTGTGATGTAGTTAATGGAGATGGAGGTGTGTTCTAGTGGGTCTGGGCAGGTGTGATGTAGTTAATGGAGATGGAGGTGTGTTCTAGGTGGGTCTGGAGATGGAGGTGTGTTCAGGTCTGTGATGTAGTTAATGGAGATGGAGGTGTGTTCTAGTGGGTCTGGGCAGGTGTGATGTGGAGTTAATGGAGATGGAGGAGATGGAGGTGTTCTAGTGGGTCTGGGCAGGTGTGATGTAGTTAATGGAGATGGAGGTGTGTTCTAGTGGGTCTGGGCAGGTGTGATGTAGTTAATGGAGATGGAGGTGTGTTCTAGTGGGTCTGGGCAGGTGTGATGTAGTTAATGGAGATGGAGGTGTGTTCTAGTGGGTCTGGAGATGGAGGTGTGTTCAGGGGTCTGGGCAGGTGATGTAGTTAATGGAGATGGAGGTGTGTTCTAGTGGGTCTGGGCAGGTGTGATGTAGTTAATGGAGATGGAGGTGTGTTCTAGTGGGTCTGGGCAGGTGGTGTGATGGAGATGGAGTTAGTGGGTCTGGGCATGGAGATGGGAGATGGAGGTGTGTTCTAGTGGGTCTGGGCAGGTGTGATGTAGTTAATGGAGATGGAGGTGTGTTCTAGTGGGTCTGGGCAGGTGTGATGTAGTTATGTATGGAGATGGAGGTGTGTTCTAGTGGGTCTGGGCAGTGTGTGATGTAGTTAATGGAGATTAATGGAGATGGAGGTGTTCTAGTGGGTCTGGGCAGGTGTGATGTAGTTAATGGAGATGGAGGTGTGTTCTAGTGGGTCTGGGCAGGTGTGATGTAGTTAATGGAGATGGAGGTGTGTTCTAGTGGGTCTGGGCAGGTGTGATGTAGTTAATGGAGATGGAGGTGTGTTCTAGTGGGTCTGGGCAGGTGTGATGTAGTTAATGGAGATGGAGGTGTGTTCTAGTGGGTCTGGGCAGGTGTGATGTGTGGATATGGATGTGTTCTAGTTCTGGGCATGGTTAATGGGGAAGGAGGTGTGTTCTAGTGGGTCTGGGCAGGTGTGATGTAGTTAACCGGTTGCCTCTACTTGGGACGCTTGCGTCCCAACTAGAGCTCTGGAAATGCAAATGCGCTACGCTAAATGCTAATAGTATTAGTTAAAACTCAAAAGTTCATTAAAATACACATGCAGGGTATCAAATTAAAGCTACACTCGTTGTGAATCCAGGCAACAAGTCCGATTTTTAAAATGCTTTTCGGCGACAGCATGAGAAGCTATTATCTGATAGCATGCACCAATACACTACAACAGAAAAGCACAGCAGGGGACGTAAACAAAATAATTAGCATTTCGGCGTTACACAAACCGCACAATAAAATAGAAAACAGTCATTACCTTTCACCATCTTCTTTGTTGGCACTCCTAGATGTCCCATAAACACTATTGGGTCTTTATTTCGATTAAATCGGGCCATATAAAGCCAAGATATCGTTATATGTAGACTGTGTGATAAATGAAAAAAACATCGTTTCAAAACGTAACGTCATTTTTTAAAATTCAAAAAGTCGACGATAAAGTTTCACAAAACACTTCGAAATACGTTGTAATGCAACTTTAGGTATTAGTAAACGTTAATAAGCGATAAAATTCATCAGGAGGCGATGTAAAGATCATTAGCTGTCCGTCTGGAAAAATGTCCGGCTAGAAACTCAACGAAAATATCCGGTCCTAGACCATAGGAGATACGGTGCCCTGCATGTGTTTGACCAAGAAAAAACTCGAAGGGAAATGACAAGACTCTAGACACCGTGTGGAAGCTGTAGGTACTGCAACCTCAGTCAATTAATTGTGGTTCACCTTTATCAATGGGTTCAAGTAGCGCATGGATATATTTTCCCATTTTCAGTGATCAGTTTTTCCTGTGCTTTTCGATGTAAATGCCGTTCTGGTAAAGCCACAGCAGTGATTTAACCAGTTTTATAAACGTCTGAGTGTTTTCTATCCACACAGACTAAGCAAATGCATATACTATATTCCTGGCATGAGTAGCAGGGCGCTGAAATGTTGCGCGATTTTTAACAGAATGTTCAAAAAGTAGAGGTCGACTGTAAGAGGTTAATGGAGATGGGGCTGTGTTCTACTTAAGAGGTTAATGGAGATGGGGCTGTGTTCTAGTGGGTCTGGGCAGGTGTGATGTAGTTAATGGAGATGGAGGTGTGTTCTAGTGGGTCTGGGCAGGTGTGATGTAGTTAATGGAGATGGAGGTGTGTTCTAGTGGGTCTGGGCAGGTGTGATGTAGTTAAGATGGAGATGGAGGTGTTCTAGTGGGTCTGGGCAGGTGTGATGTAGTTAATGGAGATGGAGGTGTGTTCTAGTGGGTCTGGGCAGGTGTGATGTAGTTAATGGAGATGGAGGTGTGTTCTAGTGGGTCTGGGCAGGTGTGATGTAGTTAATGGAGATGGAGGTGTGTGGGTCTGGGCAGGTGTGATGTAGTGGAGATGGAGGTGTGTTCAGGTGGGCAGGTGTGATGTAGTTAATGGAGATGGAGGTGTGTTCTAGTGGGTCTGGGCAGGTGTGATGTAGTTAATGGAGATGGAGGTGTGTTCTAGTGGGCAGGTGTGATGTAGTTAATGGAGATGGAGGTGTGTTCTAGGGTCTGGGCAGGTGTGATGTAGTTAATGGAGATGGAGGTGTGTTCTAGTGGGTCTGGGCAGGTGTGATGTAGTTAATGGAGATGGATGTAGTTAATGGAGATGGAGGTGTGTTCTAGTGGGTCTGGGCAGGTGTGATGTAGTTAATGGAGATGGAGGTGTGTTCTAGTGGGTCTGGGCAGGTGTGATGTAGTTAATGGAGATGGAGGTGTGTTCTAGTGGGTCTGGCAGGTGTGAGGTGGAGATGATGTCTGGGCAGTTAATGGAGATGGAGGTGTGTTCTAGTGGGTCTGGGCAGGTGTGATGTAGTTAATGGAGATGGAGGTGTGTTCTAGTGGGTCTGGGCAGGTGTGATGTAGTTAATGGAGATGGAGATGTGTTCTAGTGGGTCTGGGCAGGTGTGATGATGGAGATGGAGGTGTGTTCTAGTGGGTCTGGGCAGGTGTGATGTAGTTAATGGAGATGGAGGTGTGTTCTAGGGGGCAGGTGTGATGTAGTTAATGGAGATGGAGGTGTGTTCTAGTGGGTCTGGGCAGGTGTGATGTAGTTAATGGAGATGGAGGTGTGTTCTAGTGGTGTGATGTAGTTAGGAGATGGGTCTGGGGGTCTGGGCAGGTGTGATGTAGTTAATGGAGATGGAGGTGTGTGGGTCTGGGCAGGTGTGATGTAGTTAATGGAGATGGAGGTGTGTTCTAGTGGGTCTGGGCAGGTGTGATGTAGTTAATGGAGATGGAGGTGTGTTCTAGTGGGTCTGGGCAGGTGTGATGTGTTAATGGAGATGGAGGTGTGTTCTAGTCTGGGCAGGTGTGATGTAGTTAATGGAGATGGAGGTGTGTTCTAGTGGGTCTGGGCAGGTGTGATGTAGTTAATGGGGAAGGAGGTGTGTTCTAGTGGGTCTGGGCAGGTGTGATGTAGTTAATGGAGATGGAGGTGTGTTCTAGTGGGTCTGGGCAGGTGTGATGTAGTTAATGGATATGGAGGTGTGTTCTAGTGGGTCTGGGCAAGTGTGATGTAGTTAATGGGGAAGGAGGTGTGTTCTAGTGGGTCTGGGCAGGTGTGATGTAGTTAACCGGTTGCCTCTACTTGGGACGCTTGCGTCCCAACTAGAGCTCTGGAAATGCAAATGCGCTACGCTAAATGCTAATAGTATTAGTTAAAACTCAAAAGTTCATTAAAATACACATGCAGGGTATCAAATTAAAGCTACACTCGTTGTGAATCCAGGCAACAAGTCCGATTTTTAAAATGCTTTTCGGCGACAGCATGAGAAGCTATTATCTGATAGCATGCACCAATACACTACAACAGAAAAGCACAGCAGGGGACGTAAACAAAATAATTAGCATTTCGGCGTTACACAAACCGCACAATAAAATAGAAAACAGTCATTACCTTTCACCATCTTCTTTGTTGGCACTCCTAGATGTCCCATAAACACTATTGGGTCTTTATTTCGATTAAATCGGGCCATATAAAGCCAAGATATCGTTATATGTAGACTGTGTGATAAACGAAAAAAACATTGTTTCAAAACGTAACGTCATTTTTTAAAATTCAAAAAGTCGACGATAAACTTTCACAAAACACTTCGAAATACGTTTGTAATGCAACTTTAGGTATTAGTAAACGTTAATAAGCGATAAAATTCATCAGGAGGCGATGTAAAGATCATTAGCTGTCCGTCTGGAAAAATGTCCGGCTAGAAACTCAACGAAAATATCCGGTCCTAGACCATAGGAGATACGGTGCCCTGCATGTGTTTGACCAAGAAAAAACTCAAAGGGAAATGACAAGACTCTAGACACCGTGGGAAGCTGTAGGTACTGCAACCTCAGTCAATTAATTGTGGTTCACCTTTATCAATGGGTTCAAGTAGCGCATGGATATATTTTCCCATTTTCAGTGATCAGTTTTTCCTGTGCTTTTCGATGTAAATGCCGTTCTGGTAAAGCCACAGCAGTGATTTAACCAGTTTTATAAACGTCTGAGTGTTTTCTATCCACACAGACTAAGCAAATGCATATACTATATTCCTGGCATGAGTAGCAGGGCGCTGAAATGTTGCGCGATTTTTAACAGAATGTTCAAAAAAGTAGAGGGTCGACTGGAGGTTAATGGAGATGGGGCTGTGTTCTAGTGGGTCTGGGCAGGTGTGATGTAGTTAATGGAGATGGAGGTGTGTTCTAGATCTGGGCAGGTGTGATGTAGTTAATGGAGATGGAGTTGTTCTAGTGGGTCTGGGCAGGTGTGGTGTAGTTAATGGAGATGGAGGTGTGTTCTAGTGGGTCTGGGCAGGTGTGATGTAGTTAATGGAGATGGAGGTGTGTTCTAGGGGGTCTGGGCAGGTGTGATGTAGTTCATGGAGATGGAGGTGTGTTCTAGTGGGTCTGGGCAGGTGTGATGTAGTTAATGGAGATGGAGGTGTGTTCTAGTGGGTCTGGGCAGGTGTGATGTAGTTAATGGAGATGGAGGTGTGTTCTAGTGGGTCTGGGCAGGTGTGATGTAGTTAATGGGGATGGAGGTGTGTTCTAGTGGGTCTGGACAGGTGTGATGTCGTCGTTTGTATGTTTTGTATTGTTTATAAAAGATCAACATTTCTTTTTAAAGTCCCAATTCAAAGTTACACCTCACTGTTCTATTTTTAGAGTTGTTACATAAAACTCATCAGAATTCATTAGAATGATAAAGTCAGGAGTGATGTCATATGGAGGACCAGCCTATTTCCTATGATGGTGTGATGTAATATGGAGGACCAGCCTATTACCTATGATGGTGTGAAGTAATATGGAGGACCAGCCTATTACCTATGATGGTGTGATGTAATATGGAGGACCAGCCTATTACCTATGATGGTGTGAAGTAATATGGAGGACCAGCCTATTACCTATGATGGTGTGATGTAATATGGAGGACCAGCCTATTACCTATGATGTAAACTACAACAGAAATAACTTCAAATGTTTTACTTCAAATTTAACCAATCGTTTGCAATCATGACTTGAGTGATTAAAGTAAACCAATGTTTTGGAAATACATAACGCCATCTAACCAAATAATCAAAGCTATACAGTATGCAGTTATCTTAACCAGCCAGCTAACGTTAGCTATTTAGCCAAATAGCAATTAGCCTAACAAGTGTAGCCAACCAGCACGGAGACCATTTTACAACCAAACTAACAAAACTGAAACGTGTTTGCAGATCAAAAGATCAGAGACATAGAGAATGATGGGAGAAAATTAATATTCAGACGTCATTGATCAATGCTGATAAAGGGACACACTGCTTAAATAATAATGAGTCGTTATTTATGATGTAAGGTGATTTGAAGATCCGTCAGTTGGCAGTCGCCTGCAGTGTCAAACAAGCACAAACCAATCAGGTGGTTGTTCGATGAAACGAAGCCTCAGACGTCATTGATCACGTGCTGCTGATAAAGTGATACAGGCATCAGCACACTGCTTTGAAGTTTACTGCTGAGCGATTTGGACGCATGGCCTCGTACCTCCGGTATCAAACATAACATCCCCATTGAAAAGTTGACAAAACAAAACGGAGCAAGCAGGTTGATTTCCTCTGTCGTTTTGATCCCACGGCAAGAAAGCACCAGAGCCTACCATGCTAACGCGTTCCACACAGTTCATATGAGATGAAGCTTGAGCTCGATATCAACCTATCGAGCTAGTGTGACCTTCCTGGTCTCTCAAGTCAGTGAGTCAACACAGGAAGGTGCAATGGATGGATAGTTAATTTATTTCCAAAGCTGCAATGATGGGACATACACAGTATGGATGAATGATCAGTAGTGACGGGATATAAATAGCACTCCCACAGCAATTCTACATTAATTTGCCCTATAATATACTAACAAAAAAAACAGTTTAAATGTCTATCAAAGTTATTGTGATCGTATAGTGGATTTAACAATTCCTACTAATTCCTAATTTACTATAATAAATATAAATACATTATTTCCATGTGTCTCATATTCACTACATCAGAATAAACTGTCATCCATTTTAGTATTAAAAAAAATTCAAATTAAACCTGAAATATTACTCAAAGTCCCCATCTGGTGGCAAAGAAGTATAATACACCTAAACTAACAAAACCGGGCTGATAAACACGCTGGTGTTCATGAGTTTATAAAACAATGTACTTTATACATTTGTTATAAATGACCTGCATTGATGAGACACACAGTGTGGATGAATGATCAGTAGTCGACAGGGTAAAAATAGCACTCCTAAAAGAAGATGCATTTTCCAGTTAGATACCATCTTGAAAGATAGCATAAAACCCACATGGAAAACAGATTTGGCAAATAACATAAATCAAATCAAATCAAATCAAATTTTATTTGTCACATACACATGGTTAGCAGATGTTAATGCGAGTGTAGCGAAATGCTTGTGCTTCTAGTTCCGACAATGCAGTGATAACCAACAAGTAATCTAACTAACAGTTCCAAAACTACTGTCTTATACACAGTGTAAGGGGATAAGGAATATGTACATAAGGATATATGAATGAGTGATGGTACAGAGCAGCATACAGTAGATGGTATCGAGTACAGTATATACATATGAGATGAGTATGTAGACAAAGTAAACAAAGTGGCATAGTTAAAGTGGCTAGTGACATAAGAATGCAGTCGATGATCTAGAGTACAGTATATACATATGCATATGAGATGAATAATGTAGGGTAAGTAACATTATATAAGGTAGCATTGTTTAAAGTGGCTAGTGATATATTTACATCATTTCCCATCAATTCCCATTATTAAAGTGGCTGGAGTTGGGTCAGTGTCAATGACAGTGTGTTGGCAGCAGCCACTCAATGTTAGTGATTGCTGTTTAACAGTCTGATGGCCTTGAGATAGAAGCTGTTTTTCAGTCTCTCGGTCCCAACCACACATATAAAGAGAGGCTGACTTGACACCAAACCAACAACAGTAGTTACTAATACACAAATCGCTAATGTATGATTTAAAACGTGGATTTAATGATGTAAGGTCAATTTTATACATTTCTATCCCAGGACCACTCAATTTTCAAATTCTCCATAAATCTGCTGTGGATTACCCAGAATCCTATACCTTTATCACACGAGCGGGGCAGCGGTCTAAGGCACTGTTCTTAAATGAATTGCCTCGTTAAATAGACGATACAAATATTTTAAACATGTAACTTCGTTACACCGTTACACTGGCAAACAAACTCAGTAGCACAGAGAAGATCATCCATATGACGTTGAGAAATACTGCATTGTGTGTAGTTTGGAAGAGTCACAAAATAAGTTAATAAATATGTAATAACGCAAAAACATTGTTTGTACTTATAGGTAACCATATCGTGATTACAATTAGCTTACTATGTCTTTAACCACACTGTATTGTTACACTGGTGAGTTAAAACTCATGCTTCGTACACTTTAACTTGTTATCTGAAGATAAAATAAACATTTTACTCAACTGCGTTACCCACTCCAGTCAGCAGATGGCGGTCTGAGAATTTAAAGCGATGCTGTTGGTGTGACGTATAATCTAGTGGACGGAACGCTTCTTTCAACAGCAGCAACAGTTCGTCAGCCACCTCGGTAGCTTGCTAGACAAAATAGACGAACCAATAAAGCTCTTTAGACGCTTTAGTGTATATTAGCCACTGTGTTTTAAAACCTACTTCTGTGGCATAGTTAGTTATCCGGTTTAATTTCATATTTAGAGTGTTGTTATTAGTCAGCTAGCGGGCTGGTTAAGTTAGCATTAGCCTAGCTAGCTAACATCTCCAACCATGAGTTCACTAAGCTACTCTCCTTCTCATGAAGAGAAGGATATCACAGTAAATCAAGAAGTAGGGAGTGGGGCCGTTACTGTGAAAGAAGAGGAGGACGCGTTCAGAGTGAAAGAGGAGGATGGTGTTACAGTGAAAGGAGAGCATGTAGTTTATGGCTTGAAAGAGGAGAAGGAGGAGATGACTGTTACATCGAAAAAGGAGGAAGAGGAGGAACCTGGATATCTGGTTCCGGTTTCCCAAACGCATCTTAAGGCATCCAATGGTTCAAACGAAGAATTTAACCATAAGATGGTTTTTAGAAACCGTTCCCTGATTAACACTAGTAAGTACTGTCTTAACAACAGAGGCACAAACTCTGCAATTGAACTGATGTTTGGTGTTAAGGTGGAAATCTGCAATCGCTACATCCATATTGTGACTTTTAAATTATTTATTTACAGCCATTGATTCTTGAAGAATATAACACATGCCTCATGAGCTGAGTTCAACTGTTGTACCCCATCAGAACCCCAAATAAGCTTGTTTTACTATAATGTTTATAAACAATGTAAATCAACACTGTATAGCAGTTAAGACAGATTTGTACCATGTCAGCTCGGGGATGTGAACTTGCAACCGGTTACTATTCCAACGCTCTAACCACTAGGCTTCCCTTCTGCCTCAACATGGTTAAAACTATAATGTTGATATCATGGATGGTCAGTCCTTGCATCCATAGGTCTGTCTAGTTACATTTATCCAAACCCATAATTTTATTACCAAAATAGTGGTGGAATGAGAGATTTGTTATTGTTTGAACTGCAGATTGCTGGGTAGTGTGGGTTTTTTAAACAGCAACAAAATGGCTGCCCAGAGACTTGGTTAACAGCTGAGGGATGGGGGAAGGAGAAGTGTAACCACTCTCAAATTCATAGAGAACGATATTGTAGAAACCTTAACCCAACACCTAGCGACCTCGTCAAGAAGTTCAGACATCTTGGCGTAACAGTTATAAGGTGTTGACTTGACAGTCGCTGGACCCAGGTTTGAGTTCAGCTCAGGGCCTCCCCCTGAATTCACTACACTATGAATACAAGGACTGGCCATCCATGATGTCATAATGATAATTTAACCAGTTTTCTGGGCTATATAGTATATTCTAGAATTCATCCATGATGTCATAATAATAATTTAACCAGTTTTCTGGGCTATATAGTATATTCTAGAATTCATCCATGATGTCATAATAATAATTTAACCAGTTTTCTGGGCTATATAGTATATTCTAGAATTAATCTATGATGTCATAATGATAGTCGCTGACTTTTGCAAATGCCTCTACCCCGTCTTCTGGCTGGGCAGAGTACTTTAGGATTTTAGTTCCTGCGGTGTAACAAGGGCCTAGCCGTGCGGCCCTACCAACCCTTCTATTTCTTCGTAATGGCCCTTCGCGTGAGTTGGGTTTGTTTCTTCGTTCATGTTGTCACTCCCTTATTTTCCGGTATGAGGTCTTGGATAGATATACTCCTATTTAAATATTCTGAGTGTTATGGATTCCTCCTATATTTCCTTACCTTCGAGTTTCTTTTACCTCTGTATATATCAATACCTAATAACTTCTTGTATGGGTTATAATGCGCGTCAGCTAGTAGTCACTTGGAAACTAGTATTGGTATATATTTTGACACACAATTAAATGTTTTAATTTTACCTTTATTTTACTAGGCAAGTCAGTTAAGAACAAACTGTTCAGTGAGAGTGTTAAAGGCGTTTGCTCTCCAGATCTGGCCAAGTTGTCAAAGTTTCAAAGCTTTTGTTAAGTAACTCTGTTTTCTGTCTTATACACATTATTACAATTAAATGGTTCTACAGTTTCCTAATACATCAATAATGATCAATCAATCCTTAATGCTTTAAGCTATGCCAGATAATATTGCAAAACTTGGCTGTGTCCTTGTATTGCTAATCACATCTGTACCTGATGTCTCACTGTGTGACTGCCGCTTTGTCTGTGATCAAGAGGTGTCAAGACCCCTGTGTTTCAAATATTGTACTCACTTCCAACTCTATGCATAGTCTAAAGTTTCAAAAATTATATCCTAATACTATTCATTCAACTCTATTACATTAGACTCAATATATGTAACTGGTACTTGGCTGTTTCCTTGTATTGCTAATCACATCTGTACTTGATGTCTCACTGTTTGACTGCCGCTTTGTCTGTGATCAAGAGGTGTCAAGACCCCTGTGTTTCAAATATTGTTCTAGTCTAACAAAAAGCATATATCCTAATACTATTCACTTCCAACTCTATGCATAGACTCAATATATTGTAACTGGTACTTGGCTGTTTCCTTGTATTGCTAATCACATCTGTACTTGATGTCTCACTGTTTGACTGCCGCTTTGTCTGTGATCAAGAGGTGTCGAGACCCCTGTGTTTCAAATATTGTTCTAGTCTAACAAAAAGCTTATAGTGCAATAGTAAATTTACCTATGATGATTCTCCATATGAAGTCTGTCTCATATGTCAGTGAGGATCATGCCTCTCTTATGATCTCTGTTCTCTTTATATACATTTTTACAGGGGAAGTTCGCAAGTTTCTGGAGCTGTGGCTAAACCACACTTTCACACTGACACTGCCCTGCTGCTTGCACCGGCCGCTTACTCGGGGACTGTAGATTGCTTACACTGAGTGCTTACTCGGGGACTGTAGATTGCTTACACTGAGTGCTTACTCGGGGACGGTAGATTGCTTATTATGTCATCTTAGACCTGTGTCTAAATGGAAGCTTCTTATTCTAAATCTAGGTCATGCACTACTAACTCCCATTCTGCTGCTTCCGTGTTACTGTTGGCTGATTCTACTTAATGATACCAGCTTGTTGTTTCTACCACTTGAGGCGGCGTAGGTGGCATGTCAAGCGTCAGCTGGGAGAAGTCTGTGATAGGTATCTCCTCTGCTTCCCCCTGTTGTCCAGTTTCTGCAGGTGTGGTCCATGGTTCCATGAGGTCCCGTGAATGCCCTGTGTTGCTGTCCCCATTGCTTGATGGAGTGGGCAGATTCTTTTCATCTCTTGTCACACCAGATATTCGACATCCATAACTAGTGGTTTCCTCATTAGCATGGAGGAGCTTATGCAATCAAATTGCCCTCGTGCCGCAATTTTAGAAAACACAAAGGGGCCTGTATTGTAGACCAAAAGTATTCTGCCACACTGCTTAGAGTTTCAACAACATGAATAACTTATTTCTAGTCTACAATCTTAGATGTTACTACTAATATGAAAACAAGACAAAATATGACTTCTTGCTAATTTTAAGACAATAATTGTAACATTCATTACAGACATCAATTGTTGTACAACATCATGGCTATGCTGTTGGCATCAACTTTTACACTGGATTACCGCTGTTGTGGGCCTTTAATCATCTGACTTTGTTGTTCACACAGGAGAGAGACGTGACTATCGTGGATCCTCTGGGGAGCCTCAACAACCTCATGATGCTGAGGAGACAGAGAAGAGTCTCTCCAGATCAGAACACCTCAATAAACACCCGCAGAGAACCACAGGGAAGAGAACTCACTGCTGGTCTGACTGTGGGAAGAGATTCACATCATCAGGCATTAAAATTGATCAGAGAACACACACAGGAGAGAAATCTTATAGCTGTGGTCAATGTGGGAAGAGTTTTTGTCGATCTGGAGAGCTGACAGTGCACCAGAGAACACACACAGGAGAGAAACCTTACAGCTGTGGTCAATGTGGGAAGAGTTTTACAACATCTCGCTCTCTGACTCAACACCAGAGAATACACACAGGAGAGAAACCCTATAGCTGTGATCAATGTGGGAAGAGGTTTGGTCGATCTTGCCATCTGACTCTACACCAGAGAATACACACAGGAGAGAAACCTTACAGCTGTGGTCAATGTGGGAAGAGTTTTACAACATCTCGCTCTCTGACTCAACACCAGAGAATACAAACAGGAGAGAAACCATATAGCTGTGATCAATGTGGGAAGAGATTTGCTACATCTGGCCACCTGACTCTACACCAGAGAACACACACAGGAGAGAAACCTTATAGCTGTGGTCAATGTGGGAGGAGTTTTAGTCAATCTGGAATGCTGACAGTTCACCAGAGAACACACACAGGAGAGAAACCTTATAGCTGTGGTCAATGTGGGAGGACTTTTACTACATCTAGCGGTCTGACTAAACACCAAAGAACACACACAGGAGAAAATCTTATAGCTGTGATCAATGTGGGAGGAGTTTTGTTCAATCTAGCCAGCTGACTTCACACCAGAGAACACACACAGGAGAGAAACTTTATATCTGTATTCAATGTGACAAGAGATACTCTGATAAAAGATCTCTGATCAAACATCAGAAAATACATACATGAAGAAGTTGTTTCAAGATATCAATGAAATAATGTCAGAATGTAGAATTTTTTGAAAACATTGTAGTAGGTGTATTTTAATGATGTCACAATGTAGAATGTTTTAACGTAGTAGGAGTATTTTAATGATGTCACAATGTAGAATGTTTTAACATTGTAGTAGGAGTATTTTAATGATGTCATTGTAGTAGGAGTATTTTAATGATGTCACAATGTAGAATGTTTTAACATTGTAGTAGGAGTATTTTAATGATGTCACAATGTAGAATGTTTTAACATTGTAGTAGGATTATTTTAATGATGTTCTACCTTATTGTTTGTCCTGTTCAATTGATTGTAGATATGGATATTAACCTCAGGGGGAAATCCAGGCTCTGAATTGAAAGAGTATTATTTTACGAAAAAAGAGCTGCGTTCCACTTACTGTGTTGGTGACCCACTAATCAAAATGCAGCACTTCAAAATGTAGCCAGCTGTTTTCTACAAGTTGAAAAAGCTGCTTGTTTAAAAAATATGATAATTGTTGCAGATGTTTGTGTATATACACACACATGAAAGCAGTATAATAAATTGGTCTATAATCAATTTTATTAACAATCTGACATCACTCCAGTATTTTTTGACAACATTCAAATGCTAATTGTCTTTATTCCACTACTGAAGAAGCATGTCTCAAATCACCTCATATTTCAAACATTCAGCCTGACAAAATATACATGTTTTATTATTCCATGCCTCACCATTAAGTGAATACATATTAACAAAGGGGTGAACATTTGGTTTTGATTTTCATAATTATTTATGCAACCAGCTGACCCTTTTTGGGTTTTTATTGGTAAAATTATATTGATGTTGTTGCCCTGCTTTTAGAATATCAGGATTCATTCTCAGATGTTCCAACCCAAATGTACTGGAGCACGACATTGGGGACTTGGCCCCGATCCAACATGCCCATCAAGTGAACCCTGAAAAGAGAGCGAGAAGTAAGGTGGAAAGTTACTACGGATATTGCAGGAGTTCGTTGCTGATTGTCTCAAGGGTGGGCAGTCAGCAAGTTTTGCATTTAGCCAGTGCTTGGCCATGGATTACAATTTATTTTGACTGCATGTTTTTCCGTATTGGAGATTAGAATTACAATTGATTTTGTTCCAAGGGAACGTGAGTTCTAGAATCTAGTGGGGGGAAATATAGGATATATTTGTTGTCTTAACGGGGAAGTTGTTACAGGCTTTGGATTTGAGGTTGGACTTTCACACACAGGACGCACTGATTGGTGTCACCTCGTTAGTATGTGTTACACCTGTGCTGGCTTGTCCATCTGTTTCAGTGTTTACCTTCAGCAGGATCCATCTGTTTCAGTGTTTACCTTCAGCAGGATCCATCTGTTTCAGTGTTTACCTTCAGCAGGATCTATCCATCTGTTTCAGTGTTTACCTTCAGCAGGATCTATCCATCTGTTTCAGTGTTTACCTTCAGCAGGATCTATCCATCTGTTTCAGTGTTTAGGGATCTATCCATCTGTTTCAGTGTTTACCTTCAGCAGGATCCATCTGTTTCAGTGTTTACCTTCAGCAGGATCCATCTGTTTCAGTGTTTACCTTCAGCAGGATCCATCTGTTTCAGTGTTTACCTTCAGCAGGATCTATCCATCTGTTTCAGTGTTTACCTTCAGCAGGATCTATCCATCTGTTTCAGTGTTTACCTTCAGCAGGATCCATCTGTTTCAGTGTTTACCTTCAGCAGGATCTATCCATCTGTTTCAGTGTTTACCTTCAGCAGGATCTATCCATCTGTTTCAGTGTTTACCTTCAGCAGGATCTGTTTCATCCATCTCTGTTTCAGTTTTACCTTCAGCAGGATCCATCTGTTTCAGTTTTACCTTCAGCAGGATCCATCTGTTTCAGTGTTTAGTTCCATCTGTTTCAGTTTTCAGTTGTTGAATCCTTTGACGTATTGTTGATTTAAACATGTTTCAGGTTCAACAAATGCACTGTGTTGGTTGAAAAGTGATACTAAAATGACAAACCATAGTAGAGATATACTGAATTTACACTAAGATGGATCAAGATAGTTTCTCATTGGGTTCATAATGTTTAAATCAAGCTTTATTTATACAGCACATTTCAGACATGGGTGCAACACAATGGATTCACAGGAAAAAACACAAATATTTAAAACAAACATAAGAGAAAAAACTGAAGACTAATGAGCAAGTAAATGTCATCTATTAACAATTCACTGCAATATGCAACCCAAAATATCCTGTCATTGTTGGATGTTACGTTCTCCAGCAAGAAAACCAAAAATGTCCCTCAAACAGAAGATTGAACTAACAACCACAACTAAACATGTTTTAGGAGGAGCTCTGAAAGACACTATGGGGGTGTCCACTGAAAGGTGACTAGTAACAACAACTGGGACATAAAAGACACCCACCATGAGACCAACTAATTCTGCCCAAGAAGAGGCAAACAAAAGAAAAACCGACAACAAACTTAAAGACAGGAAGCAAACCAAAAAGGTGGAGCAACTAAAGGTGTTGACTCTCCACATCTATCAAGACAACTGGAGCACTGGGCCAGACACTCTTAAATAGAACCTGGACCAGCTCAGGCGAAACACCTTACCACTAACAAGATGGACAGGTGTACCACATACTGGGACGTTTCTCCCCTCCCTGCGGTGGACTTTGAACCGACACCTCCGAAAGACTGGGTCCTTAAATCCAGTTCTCTGGACAGCTCGGCCACAGTGGTTAAGGCGATGTATTGATTTGGAACCCCATCCGTGACACACAACATTGCTTCTTTTCTCCCTTGCATGGCCCTACATGAAAGTAAAAACGCTGAAATAAAGCAGAACATGTGATAGCTTGCGCAAACAAACTCAATAAAGATGGCAGTGGTGGGATTTGAACCCACGCCTCCTTAGAGACTGGAGCCTAAATCCAGCGCCTTAGACCGCTCGGCCACACTACCCAGCTCTGCCAAACAATTCACACTTTCTCGTCAGTTACCTAGAGCGTCTGCACTTCCTTGTATTTTAGTCTTCTTTTTCATTTTCTTCTTTAAAATCTTTATGTATCTCATGTTGCTCTTGCGTCCTTCATCTTTTTTTGATTCTCTTTTTAAAAATCTTAATTTATCTGATGTTGCTCTTTCTTCCATCGTATAAACTTAGAATTAGTTTCTGCTTTTATGTCTGAAGCAGATTGAATTAGAAAAACACGGCAGATAATTGCAATAACAGACGTGGGATTTAGGGTAAAGGCTGGATTCCCTTTATTTGTCCGGTGTCCTTGGTGGCCTTGTTTGAAATTACATTACAGTTTTCTGTTGAGAAAAAGTTGCAGCGGTGGACTTTGAACCGAAAGACTGGGTCCTTAAATCCAGTTCTCTGGACAGCTCGGCCACAGTACCCACTGTTAAAATGGACTGCTTGGTCGTCGCACAGACCATCACAACTTTCCTTTTTTCCAATCAAGGATTTGACGTGAACAACCACCGGTAGGAGGTGCAACTGCCACCGCGGGGCACAGGACTTGGTGGCTGGTTGGTTAAGGCGATGGACTACACTATTGAGTTGGAACCCCATCCGTGACACACAACATTGCTTCTTTTCTCCCTTGCATGGGTGACATGAAAGTAAAAACCCTGAAATAAAGCAGAACATGTGATAGCTTGCGCAAACAAACTCAATAAAGATGGCAGTGGTGGGATTTGAACCCACGCCTCCTTAGAGACTGGAGCCTTAATCCAGCGCCTTAGACCGCTCGGCCACACTACCCAGCTGTGGCAAACTATTCACACTTTCTCGTCAGTTACCTAGAGCGTCTGCACTCCCTTGTATTTTAGTCTTCTTTTTCATTTTCTTCTTTAAAATCTTTATGTATCTCATGTTGCTCTTGCGTCCTTCATCTTTTTTTGATTCTCTTTTTAAAAATCTTAATTTATCTGATGTTGCTCTTTCTTCCATCGTATAAACTTAGAATTAGTTTCTGCTTTTATGTCTGAAGCAGATTGAATTAGAAAAACACGGCAGATAATTGCAATAACAGACGTGGAAATTAGGGTAAAGGCTGGATTCCCTTTATTTGTCCGGTGTCCTTGGTGGCCTTGTTTGAAATTACATTACAGTTTTCTGTTGAGAAAAAGTTGCAGCGGTGGACTTTGAACCGAAAGACTGGGTCCTTAAATCCAGTTCTCTGGACAGCTCGGCCACAGTACCCACTGTTAAAATGGACTGCTTGGTCGTCGCACAGACCATCACAACTTTCCTTTTTTCCAATCAAGGATTTGACGTGAACAACCACCGGTAGGAGGTGCAACTGCCACCGCGGGGGCACAGGACTTGGTGGCTGGTTGGTTAAGGAGATGGACTACACTATTGAGTTGGAACCCCATCCGTGACACACAACATTGCTTCTTTTCTCCCTTGCATGGGTGACATGAAAGTAAAAACCCTGAAATAAAGCAGAACATGTGATAGTTTGCGCAAACAAACTCAATAAAGTTGGCAGTGGTGGGATTTGAACCCACGCCTCCTTAGAGACTGGAGCCTTAATCCAGCGCCTTAGACCGCTCGGCCACACTACCCAGCTGTGGCAAACTATTCACACTTTCTCGTCAGTTACCTAGAGCGTCTGCACTCCCTTGTATTTTAGTCTTCTTTTTCATTTTCTTCTTTAAAATCTTTATGTATCCCATGTTGCTCTTGCGTCCTTCATCTTTTTTTGATTCTCTTTTATAAAATCTTAATATATCTGATGTTGCTCTTTCTTCCATCGTATAAACTTAGAATTAGTTTCTGCTTTTATGTCTGAAGCAGATTGAATTAGAAAAACACGGCAGATAATTGCAATAACAGACGTGGGAATTAGGGTAAAGGCTGGATTCCCTTTATTTGTCCGGTGTCCTTGGTGGCCTTGTTTGAAATTACATTACAGTTTTCTGTTGAGAAAAAGTTGCAGCGGTGGACTTTGAACCGAAAGACTGGGTCCTTAAATCCAGTTCTCTGGACAGCTCGGCCACAGTACCCACTGTTAAAATGGACTGCTTGGTCGTCGCACAGACCATCACAACTTTCCTTTTTTCCAATCAAGGATTTGACGTGAACAACCACCGGTAGGAGGTGCAACTGCCACCGCGGGGGCACAGGACTTGGTGGCTGGTTGGTTAAGGAGATGGACTACACTATTGAGTTGGAACCCCATCCGTGACACACAACATTGCTTCTTTTCTCCCTTGCATGGGTGACATGACATGAAAGTAAAAACCCTGAAATAAAGCAGAACATGTGATAGCTTGCGCAAACAAACTCAATAAAGATGGCAGTGGTGGGATTTGAACCCACGCCTCCTTAGAGACTGGAGCCTTAATCCAGCGCCTTAGACCGCTCGGCCACACTACCCAGCTGTGGCAAACTATTCACACTTTCTCGTCAGTTACCTAGAGTGCACTCCCTTGTATTTTAGTCTTCTTTTTCATTTTCTTCTTTAAAATCTTTATGTATCTCATGTTGCTCTTGCGTCCTTCATCTTTTTTTGATTCTCTTTTCAAAATCGTAATTTATCTGATGTTGCTCTTTCTTCCATCGTATAAACTTAGAATTAGTTTCTGCTTTTATGTCTGAAGCAGATTGAATTAGAAAAACACGGCAGATAATTGCAATAACAGACGTGGGAATTAGGGTAAAGGCTGGATTCCCTTTATTTGTCCGGTGTCCTTGGTGGCCTTGTTTGAAATTACATTACAGTTTTCTGTTGAGAAAAAGTTGCAGCGGTGGACTTTGAACCGAAAGACTGGGTCCTTAAATCCAGTTCTCTGGACAGCTCGGCCACAGTACCCACTGTTAAAATGGACTGCTTGGTCATCGCACAGACCATCACAACTTTCCTTTTTTCCAATCAAGGTTTTGACGTGAACAACCACCGGTAGGAGGTGCAACTGCCACCACGGGGGCACAGGACTTGGTGGCTGGTTGGTTAAGGCGATGGACTACACTATTGAGTTGGAACCCCATCCGTGACACACAACATTGCTTCTTTTCTCCCTTGCATGGCCCTACATGAAAGTAAAAACGCTGAAATAAAGCAGAACATGTGATAGCTTGCGCAAACAAACTCAATAAAGATGGCAGTGGTGGGATTTGAACCCACGCCTCCTTAGAGACTGGAGCCTAAATCCAGCGCCTTAGACCGCTCGGCCACACTACCCAGCTGTGGCAAACTATTCACACTTTCTCATCAGTTACCTAGAGCGTCTGCACTTCCTTGTATTTTAGTCTTCTTTTTCATTTTCTTCTTTAAAATATTTATGTTTCTCATGTTGCTCTTGCGTCCTTCATCTTTTTTTGATTCTCTTTTTTAAAATCTTAATTTATCTGATGTTGCTCTTTCTTCCATCGTATAAACTTAGAATTAGTTTCTGCTTTTATGTCTGAAGCAGATTGAATTAGAAAAACACATAATTGCAATAACAGACGTGGGAATTAGGGTAAAGGCTGGATTCCCTTTATTTGTCCGGTGTCCTTGGTGGCCTTGTTTGAAATTACATGACAGTTTTCTGTTGAGAAAAAGTTGCAGCGGTGGACTTTGAACCGAAAGACTGGGTCCTTAAATCCAGTTCTCTGGACAGCTCGGCCACAGTACCCACTGTTAAAATGGACTGCTTGGTCGTCGCACAGACCATCACAACTTTCCTTTTTTCCAATCAAGGATTTGACGTGAACAACCACCGGTAGGAGGTGCAACTGCCAACACGGGGGCACAGGACCTGGTGGCTGGTTGTTTAAGGAGATGGACTACACTATTGAGTTGGAACCCCATCCGTGACACACAACATTGCTTCTTTTCTCCCTTGCATGGCCCTACATGAAAGTAAAAACGCTGAAATAAAGAAGAACATGTGATAGCTTGCGCAAACAAACTCAATAAAGATGGCAGTGGTGGGACAGATAACACTGCTACTCCTACTGCTCTCTCTTCGTCCGCCCACGTGTTCTCGCACACCCCGAGAGCTTCTGGTCAGCGGGGTGGTGGCACCGGGATCCTCATCTCTCCCAAGTGGTCATTCTCTCTTTCTCCCCTTACCCATCTGTCTATCGCCTCCTTTGAATTCCATGCTGTCACAGTTACCAGCCCTTTCAAGCTTAACATCCTTATCATTTATCGCCCTCCAGGTTCCCTCGGAGAGTTCATCAATGAGCTTGATGCCTTGATAAGCTCCTTTCCTGAGGACGGCTCACCTCTCACAGTTCTGGGCGACTTTAACCTCCCCACGTCTACCTTTGACTCATTCCTCTCTGCCTCCTTCTTTCCACTCCTCTCCTCTTTTGACCTCACCCTCTCACCTTCCCCCTCTACTCACAAGGCAGGCAATACGCTCGACCTCATCTTTACTAGATGCTGTTCTTCCACTAACCTCACTGCAACTCCCTCCAAGTCTCCGACCACTACCTTGTATCCTTTTCCCTCTTGCTCTCATCCAACACTTCCCACACTGCCCCTACTCGGATGGTATCGCGCCGTCCCAATCTTCGCTCTCTCTCCCCCGCTACTCTCTCCTCTTCCATCCTATCATCTCTTCCCTCTGCTCAAACCTTCTCCAACCTATCTCCTGATTCTGCCTCCTCAACCCTCCTCTCCTCCCTTTCTGCATCCCTTGACTCTCTATGTCCCCTATCCTCCAGGCCGGCTCGGTCCTCCCCTCCTGCTCCGTGGTTCGACGACTCATTGCGAGCTCACAGAACAGGGCTCCGGGCAGCCGAGCGGAAATGGAGGAAAACTCGCCTCCCTGCGGACCTGGCATCCTTTCACTCCCTCCTCTCTACAGTTTCCTCTTCTGTCTCTGCTGCTAAAGCCACTTTCTACCACTCTAAATTCCAAGCATCTGCCTCTAACCCTAGGAAGCTCTTTGCCACCTTCTCCTCCCTCCTGAATCCTCCTCCCCCCCCCTCCTCCTCTCTGCAGATGACTTCGTCAACCATTTTGAAAAGAAGGTCGACGACATCCGATCCTCGTTTGCTAAGTCAAACGACACCGCTGGTTCTGCTCGCACTGCCCTACCCTGTGCTCTGACCTCTTTCTCCCCTCTCTCTCCAGATGAAATCTCGCGTCTTGTGACGGCCGGACGCCCAACAACCTGCCCGCTTGACCCTATCCCCTCCTCTCTTCTCCAGACCATTTCCGGAGACCTTCTCCCTTACCTCACCTCGCTCATCAACTCATCCCTGACCGCTGACCCTTCTGTCTTCAAGAGAGCGAGAGTTGCACCCCTTCTGAAAAAACCTACACTCGATCCCTCCGATGTCAACAACTACAGACCAGTATCCCTTCTTTCTTTTCTCTCCAAAACTCTTGAACGTGCCGTCCTTGGCCAGCTCTCCCGCTATCTCTCTCAGAATGACCTTCTTGATCCAAATCAGTCAGGTTTCAAGACTAGTCATTCAACTGAGACTGCTCTTCTCTGTATCACGGAGGCCCGCCGCACTGCTAAAGCTAACTCTCTCTCCTCTGCTCTCATCCTTCTAGACCTATCGGCTGCCTTCGATACTGTGAACCATCAGATCCTCCTCTCCACCCTCTCCGAGTTGGGCATCTCCGGCGCGGCCCACGCTTGGATTGCGTCCTACCTGACAGGTCGCTCCTACCAGGTGGCGTTGCGAGAATCTGTCTCCTCACCACGCGCTCTCACCACTGGCGTCCCCCAGGGCTCTGTTCTAGGCCCTCTCCTGTTCTCGCTATACACCAAGTCACTTGGCTCTGTCATAACCTCACATGGTCTCTCCTATCATTGCTATGCAGACGACACACAATTAATCTTCTCCTTTCCCCCTTCTGATGACCAGGTGGCGAATCGCATCTCTGCATGTCTGGCAGACATATCAGTGTGGATGACGGATCACCACCTCAAGCTGAACCTCGGCAAGACGGAGCTGCTCTTCCTCCCGGGGAAGGACTGCCCGTTCCATGATCTCGCCATCACGGTTGACAACTCCATTGTGTCCTTCTCCCAGAGCGCTAAGAACCTTGGCGTGATCCTGGACAACACCCTGTCGTTCTCAACTAACATCAAGGCGGTGGCCCGTTCTTGTAGGTTCATGCTCTACAACATCCGCAGAGTACGACCCTGCCTCACACAGGAAGCAGCGCAGGTCCTAATCCAGGCACTTGTCATCTCCCGTCTGGATTACTGCAACTCGCTGTTGGCTGGGCTCCCTGCCTGTGCCATTAAACCCCTACAACTCATCCAGAACGCCGCAGCCCGTCTGGTGTTCAACCTTCCCAAGTTCTCTCACGTCACCCCGCTCCTCCGCTCTCTCCACTGGCTTCCAGTTGAAGCTCGCATCCGCTACAAGACCATGGTGCTTGCCTACGGAGCTGTGAGGGGAACGGCACCTCAGTACCTCCAGGCTCTGATCAGGCCCTACACCCAAACAAGGGCACTGCGTTCATCCACCTCTGGCCTGCTCGCCTCCCTACCACTGAGGAAGTACAGTTCCCGCGCAGCCCAGTCAAAACTGTTCGCTGCTCTGGCCCCCCAATGGTGGAACAAACTCCCTCACGACGCCAGGACAGCGGAGTCAATCACCACCTTCCGGAGACACCTGAAACCCCACCTCTTTAAGGAATACCTAGGATAGGATAAAGTAATCCTTCTCACCCCCACCCCCTTAAAAGATTTAGATGCACTATTGTAAAGTGGCTGTTCCACTGGATGTCTTAAGGTGAACGCACCAATTTGTAAGTCGCTCTGGATAAGAGCGTCTGCTAAATGACTTAAATGTAATGTAAATGTAGTCTGTTCATTATATACATCTACATGATGTATTGTTACACCATGTAGGAGCAGTATAGACCTAGTCTGTTCATTATATACATCTACATGATGTATTGTTACACCATGTAGGAGCAGTATAGACCTAGTCTGTTCATTATATACATCTACATGATGTATTGTTACACCATGTAGGAGCAGTATAGACCTAGTCTGTTCATTATATACATCTACATGATGTATTGTTACACCATGTAGGAGCAGTATAGACTTAGTCTGTTCATTATATACATCTATGTGATGTATTGGTACACCATGTAGGAGCAGTATAGACTTAGTCTGTTCATTATATACATCTACATGATGTATTGTTACACCATGTAGGAGCAGTATAGACCGAAAGTAGCTAGCTACTTATTTAGATTTAGTTTGATTTAATGAAAATGCCTTTAATGTGCTGTAGTAAACATGTTTTATTTGCACTAATCAATCAACACATGCAGGTCTTTGTATGTCTCAATATAATAGTATTATTTAATTAAATCCATGTAAATCCTTTGTCTCAAAGGATTTAAATCCAGGCGGCGATGTGCGTCTTTCAGGCGACGCTGCCAGCGTGACGTATAATCTAGTGGACGGTTCTTCAGAAACAGCTCGTCAACCACCTCGGTAGCTTGCTAGCCAATATAGCCGAAAGATTCAAGATATTTATACGATTTCGGTGTATATTAGCTACTGTGTTTCAGACACACTTCTGTGTCTAAACTTGTTAACCTGTTTAATTTAATATTACGTTATTTTGTATTAGTCAGCTTTAGTAGCTGGCTGGTTTAAGTTAGCAGGAGCCTAGTCGCTAATGATAGCTAGCTAGCTAACATCCCCGACCATGAGCTCCCTAAACTACTCTCCTCCTGTTAAAGAAGATGAGGTCTGCTGGACGGAGAAAGAGGGTCTGTGGCTGAACATTGTTGTGAAAGAGGAGAAGGAAGAGGGGGATGTTACAGTAAAACAAGTAGGAGGTGAGGCTGTTACAGTGAAAGAAGAGGAAGACACGTTCAGAGTGAAAGAGGAGGAGGATGAGAAGGAGGAGGGGGAGATTTCTGTCACATTGGAGGAAGAAGAGGAGGTTGGTGATCTGTTTAACACCAGTAAGTACCGTCTCTGCAGTCGTTGAACCAATATGCAGTAAAAGGGTTCTACACTTTAATGTTGTTCTGTAGGAATGGCTGAAGCTTCACTGTAACGTGTAGAACATCAAGAGTGGACCATCAACAAAACGTTAACAATTGATCAAATGCATCCAATGACAATGTCTGAAATACTGTACTCCCCAATATCTCCTATTAGATTAGCCCAGGAGGGGCTATCAGCAGTTGTTACATCCATTTTGGGACTTATACATTAATGATTTGTACCCATTGTTTCTTGAAGAAATCACTTATAAATGCCTCATGAGCTTAGGTCAACTGTCGTACCCCATCAGAACCCAAAATATAAGCTTTTTTTCACGACAATGTTCATTAGTAAATGTAAACACACTGTATATCCTCAAAACATGATTCATTAATTTGAGTCTCAAGCATTTCTAAAACATTTAACATTTTCATTTAATTCTTTAAAACAAATCTAATTTAGAATAAGTAACGTAACAAAATGTGTAAAAAGGGAAGTGGTCTGAACTTAATGAATGCACTAGGGCCCCAACTAAAACAAATCTTGGGTCAACCAAGAATCATCTTTTCTTTCTACCAACCGATTTGGAGAAATGTTATAAACGTGTATTTTTCCATATATAGACACATCCCATGTGGTTTTTAATAAAAATAAACTGTATGTACTGAACTGGTCTGATGCTTTGAGCACGCAGTTTGATTAAATAATTAAGACACACATATGACTCGGGAACCAGAGATCAAGATAGCCTAACCATCAGAAAAAACCTCTTCCTCCTCCCGCTGGCCTACGTAAATTCTGACGTTATGCTCCTATAGTTTCTGGTAATAGACTACACCAGCAGTCGGCGACCTTTTCCATCCATCCTTTGAGTTCCTTTTGGCAAACTCCAAGCAGGCTGACATGTGTCTTTTACTGAGGAGTGGCTTCTGTCTGGCCACTCTACCATAAAGGCCTGATTGTTGGAGTGCTACAGAGATGTTTGTCCTTCTGGAAGGTTCTTCCATCTCCACAGAGGAACTCTGGAGCGCTGTCAGAGTTACCATCAGGTTTTTGGTCACCTCCCTGACCAAGGCCCTTCTCCCCCAATCGCTCATTTTGGCCGGGTGACCAGCTCTAGGAAGAGTATTCCATTTAAAAATGATGGAGGCCACTGTGTTCTTGGGGACCTTCAATGCTGCAGAATTTTTTTGGTACCCTTCCCCAGATCTGTGCCTCGACATAATCCTGTCTTGGAGCTCTACGGACAATTTCTTCGACCTCATTGCTTGGTTTTTGCTCTGACATACACTGTCAGCTCTGGGACCTTATATAGACAGGTGTATACCTTCCAAATCTTACCCAATCAATTGAAATTACCACAGGTGGACTCTGAACAAGTTGTAGATACATTTCAAGGATGATTAATGGAAACAAGATGCACCTGAAAGCAATTTCGAGTCTCATAGCAAAGGGTCTGAATACTTATGTAAATAAGGTATTTCTGTTTATTATCTGTTGTCATTATGGGCTATTGATGACACTCCTCTGAAACAAGATAGTCTAACCATCAGAAAAAAACCTCTTCCTTAGCCTACACCTCCCGCTGCTGCTGGCCTTCGTAAATTCTGATGTTATGCTCCTATAGTTTCTGGTAATAGACTACACCAGTAGTCGTTATGCTCCTATAGTTTCTGGTAATAGGCTACGACAGCAGTCGTTATGCTCCTATAGTTTCTGGTAATAGCAGTCGTTATGCTCCTATAGTTTCTGGTAATAGGCTACACCAGCAGTCGTTATGCTCCTATAGTTTCTGGTAATAGGCTACACCAGCAGTCGTTATGCTCCTATAGTTTCTGGTAATAGACTACATCAGCAGTCGTTATGCTCCTATAGTCTCTGGTAATAGACTACACCAGCAGTCGTTATGCTCCTATAGATTCTGGTAATAGACTACACCAGTAGTCGTTATGCTCCTATAGATTCTGGTAATAGACTACACCAGTAGTCGTTATGCTCCTATAGATTCTGGTAATAGACTACACCAGCAGTCAGCAACCTTTTCCATTTGGTGCCAAAGTTTGCTGTATCCAATGTTTTTTAACTGAGTCATCTTGCAATTCAAGATGGCGTAGCAGTGATGGCTGTTGTAAATGTTATGGGGTTTTTTTCCTCATTTTTTGTATATATTGCAAAATATTCCAATCTCTTTTTCCATGTTTAAATTAAATATACCTTCCGGCATCCCGCCTCACCCAATGTGATACGGATCTGCTTATTTTTAGACTTTATAGCTAGAACCTCCATCAGCAGCTAGCCATCAGAAGCTAACCAGCTGATTAGCTACTAGCTATTTAGTCATTGTTAGCCACTGCTAGCGGCCTTTACCTTTTTAGCTCAGACACCAGCCGCTTTTAGCCTGGATAATACCTGCCAGTCTGCACAGCGTAATATCAACCCTGAGCATATCAGACTGTTTTTCTCCACTACATCACCGTATTCTTGCCGTATTCCCGCTCTGGACCATTACACCGGATAATCGCAGCTAGCTTGCTGCCACCAAGTGGCCCAGTCTCGAAGCTAGCCGTGAGCCAGGCTCATCTCCCAGCCCGCTCAGTGGACCCTATGATCACTCGGCTACACAGCTGTTGCCTCCCAGACTCTTCACTAAGACGACTAGAAGCCACTACATCACCGGATTCCTGCCGTAAGCTCTGGATCTTTGCACCAGTGTGGCTATAGTGGCTAACGCCCTTGTTCCGAAGCTAGCACCAGTTAGCCTCGAGCCAGGTGCATCTCCCGGCTAGCAAACAAAATTACTCCAGCTACAGTACCTCTTTTGCCAATTGGCCTGGACCCTTTGTCAACACGGAGCCCCGCCGATCAATCACGACTGGTCTGCCGACGTAATTCTGTCCGATGTGCCCTCAACCGGCCTTTGCAGGACGTCCGTGACGCCCTTGTCCCGAAGCTAGCACCAGTTAGCCTCGAGCCAGGCGCATCTCCCGGCTAGCGTAGTAATGACTACCTAACGGCGGCTTCCCTGGTTCATATATTCCTGTTCACTGGACCCTATGATCATTTGTCTACATAGCTGATGCCTGCTGGATTGTTCATTAATCACGGGTCTCCATTTTGTTTTTTGTTTATCTGTCGGCCACAGTCTCGAACTCAGGCCCTGTGTGTAGTTAACTGACCCTCTCTGCCCATTCATTGGCATTTTACCTGTTGTCTTAGATGATTAACTGTTGTTGTCTTACCCGTTGTTGTCTTAGCTAGCTCTCCCAATCAACACCTGTGATTGCTTTATGCCTCGCTTTATGTCTCGCTTTATGTCTTTATGTTAAGTACAACCCTAAATCCGTAAACATGGGCACCCTCATAGATATTATCCTGACCCACTTGCCCTCCAAATACACCTCTGCTGTTTTCAATCAGGATCTCAGCGATCATTGCCTGCATCCGTTATGGGTCCGCGGTCAAACAACCACCCCTCATCACTGTCAAACGCTCCCTAAAACACTTCTGCAAGCATGCCTTTCTAATCGACCAGGCCTGGGTATCCTGGAAGGATTTTGACCTCATCCCGTCAGTAGAGGATGCCTCGTTGTTCTTTAAAAATAATTTCCTCACCACCTTAAATAAGCATGCACCTTTCAAAAATGTAGAACTAAGAACAGATATAGACCTTGGTTCACTCCGGACCTGACTGCCCTCGACCAGCACAAAAACATCCTGTGGCGTACTGCACTAGCAGCGAATTATCCCCGCGATATGCAAGTTTTCAGAGAAGTCAGGAACCAATACACACAATCAGTTAGGAAAGCAACGGCTATCTTTTTCAAACATACATTTTTATCCTGTAGCTCTAATTCCCAAAAGTTTTGTGACACTGTAAAGTCCATGGAGAATAAGAGCACCTCCTCCCAGCTGCCCACTGCACTGAGGCTAGGAAACACTGTCACCACCGATAAATCCACGATAATTGAGAATTTCAACAAGCATTTCTCTACGGCTGGCCATGCTTTCCTCCTGGCTCACAGCCAACAGCTCCACACACCCCGCAGCTACTTGCCCAAGCCTCCCCAGCTTCTCCTTCACCCAAATCCAGATAGCTGATGTTCTGAAAGAGCTGCAAAACCTGGACCCATATAAATCAGCTGGGCAAGACAATCTGGAACCTCTCTTTCTAAATTGATCTGCCTCCATTGTGACAACCCCTATTACTAGTCTGTTCAACCTCTCTTTAGTTTTTTTCAGAGGTTCCTAAAGATTGGAAAGGTTCCGCGGTCATCCCCCTCTTCAAAGGGGGTGACACTCTAGACCCAAACTGTTAGACCTAGGTCCATCCTGCCATCCTGCCCTGCCTTTCTAAAGTCTTCGAATGCCAAGTTAATTAACAAACAGATCACTGTCCATTTCGAATCCCACTGTACCTTCTCCGCTGTGCAATCCAGTTTCCGAGCTGGTCACGGGTGCACCTCAGCCACGCTCAAGGTACTAAACGATATCATTACCACCATCGATAAGACAGTACTGTGCAGCAGTCTTCATCGACCTGGCCAAGGCTTTCGACTCAATCAACAACCGATCGCTGCCTGCACCCCCCGGACTAGCACCACTACTCTGGACGGTTCTGACTTAGAATACGTGGACAACAACAATTACCGAGGTGTCTGGTTAGACTGTAAACTCTCATTCCAGACTAATATGAATCATCTCCAATCCAAAATTAAATCTAGAATCGGCTTCCTATTTCTCAACAAAGCCTCCTTCACTCACGGTGCCAAACATACCCTCGTAAAACTGACTATCCTACCGATCCTTGACCTTGGCGATGTCATTTACAAAATAGCCTCCAACACTTTACTCAGCAAACTGGTTGCAGTCTATCACAGTGCCATCCGTTTTGTCACCAAAGCCCCATATACCACCCACCACTGCGACCTGTCGGCTGTCCGCTGGCCCTCGCTACATATTCGTCGCCAAACCCGTTGGCTCCAGGTCATCTCTAAGTCTTTGCTAAGTAAAGCTCTGCCTTAACTCAGTTCACTGGTCACCATAGCAACACCCACCCGTAGCACGCGCTCCAGCAGGTTTATCTCACTGGTCATCCCCAAAGCCAACACCTCCTTTGGCCGCCTTTCCTTCCAGTTCTCTGCTGCCAATGACTGGAACAAATTGCAAAAATCGCTGAAGTTGGAGACTTATTTCTCCCTCAATAACTTTTAAGCATCAGCTATCTGAGCAGCTTACCGATCGCTGCAGCTGTACACAGCCCATCTGTAAATAGCCCATCCAACTACCTACCTCGTCCCCATGTTTTTATTGACTTTTTTGCTCTTTTGCACACCAGTATTTCTACTTGCACATCATCATCTGCACATCTATCTCTCCAGTGTTAATTTGCTAAATTGTTATTACTTCGCTACTATGGCCTATTTATTACCTTTCCACCCTACACCATTTGCAGACACTATATAGATATTTCTATTGTGTTATTGACTGTTCCTTTGTTAATCCCACGTGTAACTCTGTTTTTTGTCGCACTGCTTTGCTTTATCTTGGCCAGGTCGCAGTTGTAAATGAGAACTTGATCTCAACTGGCCTACCTGGTTAAACTATCATTATGACATCATGGCCACCTGGTTAAATAAATAACATTAAGAAAAATTATAAATATCGTAACTTTATTGACAACACCCAAATGGATACTGTCATTAATGTGGTTCTTCAATAATTAAACATCATTCTTAATACTGTAGCTGTTTAGTTAGTCACATGTTCATCTATCATCAGCTGATCCAGGAAATAATTTTCTGAATGATTGTCACATGACAAACATCACAACATGCAACAACAACCAAAGTGCTTCTTCATTCATTACTCTGGTAAAGACAGTTATGCCGTGCTCCACGTTGGATCCAACATCCCTACTTTGGTCATAATTTGTAGAGAACTGTTCCTTGTTGGATAGGCTATTGTACAACACACAGAGCTATTTTCCTTCATTTGTTGTTAGGTTAAGTTATGGGCCAATTTGGCAAACCGTGTACAAACCCTCAGCCAAAGAGCATTTTACTGGTTGAAGTGTTTTTTAAGTACGAAGCGGTTGATTTGCGATGATGACACAAACATTATATTAAGCAGGACGTTCAAACGAGCATTACATTTATAATCCAAAGTAGTGTGAAATGCTCTCATAAGCAACCTGAACATGGAGGTTACTCCCCTGAGTTTTCCCCATTCACATTCAGAATACTGAAAAACTAAAATCTTTGCCCACCATTTTTGCTCCAGGCAGATATACTACGTCCATAACTATCGGTTTCCTCATTAGCAGGGAGGAGTATCTGCAATCAAATTGCATGTGCATCGCCCTCATGCTGCAAGTTTAGCAAACACAGAAAGGTGCCTTGGAGACCAAAAGTCGTCTGGCACACTGTTTAGAGTTTCAACAACATGAATATCCTATTTCTAGCCTACAATCATCGATGTTACTACTAATGTGAAAACAAGAAAAATATGACTTTTCTTGCTAATTTTAAGACAATTGTCAAATAATGTTAACATTCATTACAGACGTCAATTGCTGTACAACATCATAGCTACGCTGTTGGCATCACCTTTTACAGTGGACTTCTGCTGTTGTGGGCCTTTAATCATCTGTCTGACTTTGTTGTTCACACAGGAGAGATACGGGACTATCGTGGATCCTCTGGGGAGCCTCAACAACCTCATGATGCTGAAGAGGCAGAGGAGAGTCTCTCCAGATCAGAACACCTCAATAAACACCTGCAGAGACCCACAGTGAAGAGAACTCACTGCTGCTCTGACTGTGGGAAGAGATTCACCTCATCAGGCATTACAATTCATCAGAGAATACACACAGGAGAGAAATCTTACAGCTGTGATCAATGTGGGAAGAGTTTTGGTCAATCTGGAGAGCTGACAGTGCACCAGAGAACACACACAGGAGAGAAATCTTACAGCTGTGGTCAATGTGGGAAGAGTTTTACAACATCTGGCTCTCTGACTCAACACCTGAGAACCCACACAGGAGAGAAACCTTATAGCTGTGATCAATGTGGGAAGATGTTTGGTCGATCTTGCCATCTGACTCTACACCAGAGAATACACACAGGAGAGAAACCCTATAGCTGTGATCAATGTGGGAAGAGGTTTGGTCGATCTTGCCATCTGACTCTACACCAGAGAATACACACAGGAGAGAAACCCTATAGCTGTGATCAATGTGGGAAGAGTTTTGGTCAATCTGGAGAGCTGACAGTGCACCAGAGAACACACACAGGAGAGAAACCTTACAGCTGTGGTCAATGTGGGAAGAGTTTTACAACATCTGGCTCTCTGACTCTACACCAGAGAACACACACAGGAGAGAAACCCTATAGCTGTGATCAATGTGGGAAGAGTTTTACAACATCTGGCTCTCTGACTCTACACCAGAGAACACACACAGGAGAGAAACCCTATAGCTGTGGTCAATGTGGGAAACCTTATAGCTGTGATCAATGAAGAGATTGACTCTACACCAGAGAACACACACAGGAGAGAAACCCTATAGCTGTGGTCAATGTGGGAAGAGATTTGCTTCATCTGGCCACCTGACTCTACACCAGAGAACACACACAGGAGAGAAACCCTATAGCTGTGATCAATGTGGGAAGAGTTTTGGTCAATCTGGCCATCTGACTCTACACCAGAGAACACACAGGATTGAAATCTCATAGCTGTGACCAGAGATCATCTGATAAGAGATCTCTGATCAAGTATTAGTTAATACATACATGAAGGAGTTGTTTCATGATTTCAGTGAATTAATGTCACAATGTAGAATTTTTTAACATTGTAGTAGGAGTATTGTAATGATTTCACAATGTAGAAGCCTAAACGTGTGCCCCCTTATGAATTGATTTCAACATGTTGTGGATATTAGCCTCATGGGGAAAATCCAGGCTCTGAAATGGAAGAGTACTATATCGGATCAAATCAAATGTATTTATATAGCCCTTCTTACATCAGCTGATATCTCAAAGTGCTGTACAGAAACCCAGCCTAAAACCCCAAACAGCAAGCAATGCAGGTGTAGAAGCACGGTGGCTAGTATAAACTCCCTAGAAAGGCCAAAATCTAGGAAGAAACCTAGAGAGGAACCAGGCTATGAAGGGTGGCCAGCCCTCTTCTGGCTGTGCCGGGTGGAGATTATAACAGAACATGGCCAAGATGTTCAAATGTTCATAAATGACCAGCATGGTCAAATCATAATAATCACAGTAGTTGTCGAGGGTGCAACAGATCAACACCTCAGGAGTAAATGTCAGTTGGCTTTTCATAGCCGATCATTAAGAGTATCTCTTCCGTTCCTGATGTCTCTAGAGTTGAAAACAGCAGGTTTGGGACAGGTAGAACATCCGGTGAACAGGTCAGGGTTCCATAGCCGCAGGGAGAACATTTGAAACTGGAGTAGCAGCACGTCCAGGTGGACTGGGGACAGCAAGGAGTCATCATGCCAGGTAGTCCTGAGGCCTGATCCTCCGAGAGAAAGATGGAGAGAATTAGAGAGAGCATACTTAAATTCACACAGGACACCGGATAAGACAGGAGAAGTACTCCAGATATATCAAACTGACCCTAGCCCCCTGACACATAAACTACTAAAGCATAAATAAATAAATACTGGAGGCTGAGACAGGAGGGGTCAGGAGACACTGTGGCAGATGATACCCTCGGACAAGGCCAAACAGGAAGGATATAACCCCACCCATTTGCCAAAGCACAGCCCCCACACCGCTAGAGGGATATCTTCAACCACCAATTTACCATCCTGAGACAAGGCCGAGTAAAGCCCACAAAGATCTCCGCCACGGCACAACCCAAGGGGGAGCGCCAACCCAGACAGGAAGATCACGTCAGTGACTCAACCCACTCCAGTGATGCACCCCTCCTAGGGACGGCATGAAAGTGCACCAGTTTGCCAGTGACTCAGCCCCTGTAATAGAGTTAGAGGAAGATAATCCCAGTGGAGAGAGGGGAACCGGCCAGGCAGAGACAGCAAGGACGGTTCGTTGCTCCAGAGCCTTTCCGTTTACCTTCACACTCCTGGGCCAGACTACACTCAATCATATGACCTACTGAAGAGATGAGTCTTCAGTAAAGACTTAAAGGTTGAGACCGAGTCTGCGTCTCTCACATGGATAGGCAGACCATTCCATTCAAATGGAGATCTACAGGAGAAAGCCCTGCCTCCAGCTGTTTGCTTAGAAATTCTAGGGACAATTAGGAGTTGTGTTACACTTACCACGTTGGTGACCCACTTGAATCAAAATGCAACACTTCAAAATGTGGCGTGCTGTTTTCTACAAATTGTCCTCTAACCAGGGATGTACTCCCAGGGATGTACTCCCAGATTCCGTGTGGTTTTTGAGCTGTTAGTTTTAACAGGACGTGCAACCTCATCTCTCTCCTCTCTCAATTTTTTTTTGCATGATATCGATGAGTGATGACAAATAAGTGTTGCATTCCCTTGTTTAGCGACCCCTAAATTTAATGCATCACTCCCAAATGTAGCTGACTCTTCTGCAGGTTGTCCTCTAACCAGGGAGGTAAAATATATCTCCCATTTCCATGTGTTTTTTTTGTTGTGTCAGTTTCAACAGCACGTACAACCTAATTTCCCCCCTAATCGATATCAGTGATTTATTGCTATTTGTCAAAACAACAGTGTTTCTGGTGCTTGTGCAGTTTATAAGGAGCTTGTTTAAAAAATACAAGTAATATGATTATTGTGGCAGATGTTTGTGTATATAGCACATGTTATGTTTAGGTTTTCAATTTATCCCCAAACTGTTCCTGCATATTGGTTATTGATTTGGACACGTTAAAACTGTGTTTTGACATTGGGCTATCCCACCAAGCAAAATTATATTGAAAAGACGTTGAAAATATGACTATGCAATCAAATATTTCATATTTACATTTCATGTAACATTTGGTAGTGATATTTATTCATGCAACCAACATGACAATTTTTTGGTACAATTATATTGACATTGTTGCCCTGTTTTTAGAATATCAGGGTTAATTCTCACATGTGCCAAACCAAATGTTCTAGAGCATGATATTGGGGACTGGGCCCAGATCCAACAACATGCCTATCTAGTGAACCCTGAAAAGAGAGAGCTCCCGCAGTGAGGTGGAAAGTTATTACGGATATCGCAGGAGTTTCCTCTTGAAATCAGTCCGTGGTAAGGAAAACTTGGTTGCTGATTATCTCTGGGGTGGGCAGTCAAAAAGATTTGTGTTTTGCGTTGAGCCAGTGTGTTTATTTGGAGTTTTATCTCTTATTCTTTTCCGTATTGAAACTGCACTGTTGGTTAGGGGCTCATAAGGAAGCATTTCACTGTTGTATTCGGTGCATGTGACTAATACAATTTGATCTGAGTTTTGTTTGGGCTCGTTCCAAGAGGACGAGAGTTCTAGAAGCTAGTGAGTTTTAGGAAGACGAGAGTTCTAGAAGCTAGTGAGTTTTAGGAGATAGAAAGAAAAAAGAAAAAAAAAAACATGATTGTTTATTATTATTTAGGAATAGGTGTTTTTTCTTGTTTTTAATTGTTGACAGCCAGTAGACACCATGTTTATATTGGTGAAGGTGAAGCATTGTAGTGGATTATAATGTGAAATGGAAGTTGTTTTCTGTTGGTGGTGAGCAAACGTGTCCAACAAAAATATAGGATATGTTTGTTGTCTTAAGGGGGAAGGTGATACAGGCTTTGGTTTTTCCATTAATGTTTTGAGGTTGGACTTTAGCACGTCTATCTCGTTAGCACGTAGGACGCACTGATTGGTGTCACCTCGTTAGTCAGTATGTGTTACACCTGTGCTGGCTTGTCCATCTCGTAAGCGGGAAGGTGTTTCACCTGAGCTGGTCCAGGTTCTATTTCAGAGTGTCTGGCCCAGTGCTCCAGTTGTCTTGATAGATGTGACAAATCAACACCTTTAGTTGCACTACCGTTTTCGTTTGCTTCCTGTTTTTAAGTTTGTTGTGGGTTTTTCTTTTGTTTGCCTCTTCTTGGGCAGATTTAGTGGGTCTCATGGTGGGTGTCTTTTAGGTCCCAGTTGTTGTTACTAGTCAACTTTCAGTGGACACTGAGAGCAAAACTTCAACATTATGTTATAATACTTTTATTGTATCAAATGGTTGTTTTATGCAACAGAATAGAGGGTTCTTAGAACTATTGCGTCTGTGTGTTCTACTGAAGATGGGCCTCTGGGAGAAAACACTGACAGGAAATTTACAATGTCTTTTGTGTGATTAAAACCTAAAGAGACAGTATTCCAGTTAATGTTTCTGTTCTATATGGTACCAGGGAGAGATGACCTCAGGGCCAGACCCTGGTTTCTACACAGAGTACTGTTTTTACAGCAGATACTGTCTGCTGTGAATTATAAGTATCTTTCATACAAATCTTAACCTTGTGACCTGTTCTATACATGTTGTTCGTCATGTAGGTTGAAAGGGGTGTATCTTAGCTGTAAAAGACCTCTGTACTTTTGTCTCGTGGCTCTCAACGAATCATCTGGGGGATTTGTTGACCAGCCATATTATCGTAGAGCACTCAATTGATTCACTTTATATGTGTGTGTTGTATTGACCTGCTCCCTTATTAATACACGAATAAAGATTTAGTTTAAGAATAAATCTGACTTGTGTGATAAGTTTGTTTCTCATTTGATATTAAAGAAATTAACAACCACATTTGGCAATGTTAATCTTGACTTGGTGACCGCTCCTGACCTGGGTAAATGGTCACTCGAGGATCCCTCAAACTTGGGATCTCAGGGAGACCACACTTTAGGAATGGAGCAGATGGACCCACCTTTCCTGAGATGCAGCGAGCAGATTCTATACACATCTCAAACCTTTTTTAAATAAAAAGAGTTTTTAGAAAATCACGTAGGCTCTGAGTGTTTCCTAGAAAAACACCTTGGAGGCGTAAACAGGGCCGAGGCAGGCTCTGAGTGTGTTTCCTGTGTGGGGGGAACCTTGGAGGTGTAAACAGGGCCCAGTCAGTAGGCTCTGAGTGTGTTTCCTGTGTGAGGGGGAACGAGGTATAAACAGGGCCCAGTCAGTAGGCTCTGAGTGTGTTTTCCTGTGTGAGGGGGCACCTTGGAAGTGTAAACAGGGCCCAGTCAGTAGGCTCTGATTAGGTATGTTTGTTTTCCTGTGTGAGGGGGAACCTGTGGAAATGAAACAGGGCCCAGTCAGTAGGCTCTGAGTGTGTTTTCCTGATTATGAGGGGGACCTTGGAGGTGTAAACAGGGAAGGTCTATAGGCAGTGGAAGATGATCTGAGAGTTAGTCGACTCAAAGACGCCTATCATTGGTCATTGCAGGCGACCTAAAGCCGTTTTTTTACACTGAATTGATCACAGTGGGGAGCTGGTGCAGTCTGTAGGGGGAGGGGCCAGGGCAAATGACTGGGTTCTGTGTGAAACACGGTACCTGGTGAAACTCTATTGGAAGAAGGACCTCATTCTGAAAAGTGTCTGTGTCCCTAAGATTACTGGTGAATTCCTATTTTAAATGTGCTGGCCAGCTATGCCCTGGATAATCATTTAGTGTTAAATATCTAGAGTCTTTGTGAACTAGATGACAACTTTATCAACTCAAATTTGATAAATAGGAGGTTTAAGCATTAATTAACAGTCTACAAAGTCTGGGCAGTTGTCTCAGAAACTGGTGGGAGTGTGTCCACTCTAGGTAAGTTACCCTAACGATGAAACTATAAAACGCTTACTGGATTTTCTCCATCTGGGTACGACATTTGAAATAAAACTGCCCTTAAGGCCTGAAAATTCCACTTTTGGTTCTTCCCAGTATGAGAGAAGTTGCTGTATTTATTGAATAAACATTTTTACATCAAGTTAGAGTGAAACAAGGTGACTGACTAGCTGTTGATGTTGAAGAAGCATCCCGTCCACAAGATTATACACCTACATATTCGTCGCCAGACCCACTGGCTCCAGGTCATCTACAAGTCCATGCTAGGTAAAGCTCCGCCTTATCTCAGTTCACTGGTCACGATGGCAACACCCATCCGTAGCACACGCTCCAGCAGGTGTATCTCACTGATCATCCCTAAAGCCAACACCTCATTTGGCCGCCTTTCGTTCCAGTACTCTGCTGCCTGTGACTGGAACGAACTGCAAAAAATCGCTGAAGTTGGAGACTTTTATCTCCTCACCAACTTCAAACATCAGCTATCCGAGCAGCTAACCGATCGCTGCAGCTGTACATAGTCTATTGGTAAATAGCCCACCCATTTTCACCTACCTCATTCCCATACTGTTTTTATACTGTTTTTTTATTTATTTATTTACTTTTCTGCTCTTTTGCACACCAATATCTCTACCTGTACATGACCATCTGATCATTTATCACCCCAGTGTTAATCTGCAAAATTGTATTATTCGCCTACCTCCTCATGCCTTTTGCACACATTGTATATAGACTGCCCATTTTTTTCTACTGTGTTATCGACTTGTTAATTGTTTATTCCATGTGTAACTCTGTGTTGTCTGTTCACACTGCTATGCTTTATCTTGGCCAGGTCGCAGTTGCAAATGAGAACTTGTTCTCAACTAGCCTAGCTGGTTAAATAAAGGTGTTCTCAACTAGCCTACCTGGTTAAATAAAGGTGTTCTCAACTAGCCTAGCTGGTTAAATAAAGGTGTTCTCAACTAGCCTAGCTGGTTAAATAAAGGTGTTCTCAACTAGCCTAGCTGGTTAAATAAAGGTGTTCTCAACTAGCCTAGCTGGTTAAATAAAGGTGTTCTCAACTAGCCTAGCTGGTTAAATAAAGGTGTTCTCAACTAGCCTACCTGGTTAAATAAAGGTGTTCTCAACTAGCCTACCTGGTTAAATAAAGGTGTTCTCAACTAGCCTAGCTGGTTAAATAAAGGTGTTCTCAACTAGCCTACCTGGTTAAATAAAGGTGTTCTCAACTAGCCTAGCTGGTTAAATAAAGGTGTTCTCAACTAGCCTAGCTGGTTAAATAAAGGTGTTCTCAACTAGCCTAGCTGGTTAAATAAAGGTGTTCTCAACTAGCCTAGCTGGTTAAATAAAGGTGTTCTCAACTAGCCTAGCTGGTTAAATAAAGGTGTTCTCAACTAGCCTAGCTGGTTAAATAAAGGTGTTCTCAACTAGCCTACCTGGTTAAATAAAGGTGTTCTCAACTAGCCTACCTGGTTAAATAAAGGTGTTCTCAACTAGCCTACCTGGTTAAATAAAGGTGTTCTCAACTAGCCTAGCTGGTTAAATAAAGGTGTTCTCAACTAGCCTACCTGGTTAAATAAAGGTGTTCTCAACTAGCCTAGCTGGTTAAATAAAGGTGTTCTCAACTAGCCTAGCTGGTTAAATAAAGGTGTTCTCAACTAGCCTAGCTGGTTAAATAAAGGTGTTCTCAACTAGCCTAGCTGGTTAAATAAAGGTGTTCTCAACTAGCCTAGCTGGTTAAATAAAGGTGTTCTCAACTAGCCTACCTGGTTAAATAAAGGTGTTCTCAACTAGCCTACCTGGTTAAATAAAGGTGTTCTCAACTAGCCTAGCTGGTTAAATAAAGGTGTTCTCAACTAGCCTACCTGGTTAAATAAAGGTGTTCTCAACTAGCCTAGCTGGTTAAATAAAGGTGTTCTCAACTAGCCTAGCTGGTTAAATAAAGGTGTTCTCAACTAGCCTAGCTGGTTAAATAAAGGTGTTCTCAACTAGCCTAGCTGGTTAAATAAAGGTGTTCTCAACTAGCCTAGCTGGTTAAATAAAGGTGTTCTCAACTAGCCTACCTGGTTAAATAAAGGTGTTCTCAACTAGCCTACCTGGTTAAATAAAGGTGTTCTCAACTAGCCTACCTGGTTAAATAAAGGTGTTCTCAACTAGCCTAGCTGGTTAAATAAAGGTGTTCTCAACTAGCCTAGCTGGTTAAATAAAGGTGTTCTCAACTAGCCTAGCTGGTTAAATAAAGGTGTTCTCAACTAGCCTAGCTGGTTAAATAAAGGTGTTCTCAACTAGCCTAGCTGGTTAAATAAAGGTGTTCTCAACTAGCCTAGCTGGTTAAATAAAGGTGTTCTCAACTAGCCTACCTGGTTAAATAAAGGTGTTCTCAACTAGCCTACCTGGTTAAATAAAGGTGTTCTCAACTAGCCTACCTGGTTAAATAAAGGTGTTCTCAACTAGCCTAGCTGGTTAAATAAAGGTGTTCTCAACTAGCCTAGCTGGTTAAATAAAGGTGTTCTCAACTAGCCTAGCTGGTTAAATAAAGGTGTTCTCAACTAGCCTACCTGGTTAAATAAAGGTGTTCTCAACTAGCCTAGCTGGTTAAATAAAGGTGTTCTCAACTAGCCTAGCTGGTTAAATAAAGGTGTTCTCAACTAGCCTAGCTGGTTAAATAAAGGTGTTCTCAACTAGCCTAGCTGGTTAAATAAAGGTGTTCTCAACTAGCCTAGCTGGTTAAATAAAGGTGTTCTCAACTAGCCTAGCTGGTTAAATAAAGGTGTTCTCAACTAGCCTACCTGGTTAAATAAAGGTGTTCCTAACTAGCCTACCTGGTTAAATAAAGGTGTTCTCAACTAGCCTACCTGGTTAAATAAAGGTGTTCTCAACTAGCCTAGCTGGTTAAATAAAGGTGTTCTCAACTAGCCTACCTGGTTAAATAAAGGTGTTCTCAACTAGCCTAGCTGGTTAAATAAAGGTGTTCTCAACTAGCCTACCTGGTTAAATAAAGGTGTTCTCAACTAGCCTACCTGGTTAAATAAAGGTGTTCTCAACTAGCCTACCTGGTTAAATAAAGGTGTTCTCAACTAGCCTAGCTGGTTAAATAAAGGTGTTCTCAACTAGCCTACCTGGTTAAATAAAGGTGTTCTCAACTAGCCTACCTGGTTAAATAAAGGTGTTCTCAACTAGCCTACCTGGTTAAATAAAGGTGTTCTCAACTAGCCTAGCTGGTTAAATAAAGGTGTTCTCAACTAGCCTAGCTGGTTAAATAAAGGTGTTCTCAACTAGCCTAGCTGGTTAAATAAAGGTGTTCTCAACTAGCCTAGCTGGTTAAATAAAGGTGTTCTCAACTAGCCTAGCTGGTTAAATAAAGGTGTTCTCAACTAGCCTAGCTGGTTAAATAAAGGTGTTCTCAACTAGCCTACCTGGTTAAATAAAGGTGTTCCTAACTAGCCTACCTGGTTAAATAAAGGTGTTCTCAACTAGCCTACCTGGTTAAATAAAGGTGTTCTCAACTAGCCTAGCTGGTTAAATAAAGGTGTTCTCAACTAGCCTACCTGGTTAAATAAAGGTGTTCTCAACTAGCCTAGCTGGTTAAATAAAGGTGTTCTCAACTAGCCTACCTGGTTAAATAAAGGTGTTCTCAACTAGCCTACCTGGTTAAATAAAGGTGTTCTCAACTAGCCTACCTGGTTAAATAAAGGTGTTCTCAACTAGCCTAGCTGGTTAAATAAAGGTGTTCTCAACTAGCCTACCTGGTTAAATAAAGGTGTTCTCAACTAGCCTACCTGGTTAAATAAAGGTGTTCTCAACTAGCCTACCTGGTTAAATAAAGGTGTTCTCAACTAGCCTAGCTGGTTAAATAAAGGTGTTCTCAACTAGCCTAGCTGGTTAAATAAAGGTGTTCTCAACTAGCCTACCTGGTTAAATAAAGGTGTTCTCAACTAGCCTACCTGGTTAAATAAAGGTGTTCTCAACTAGCCTAGCTGGTTAAATAAAGGTGTTCTCAACTAGCCTACCTGGTTAAATAAAGGTGTTCTCAACTAGCCTAGCTGGTTAAATAAAGGTGTTCTCAACTAGCCTAGCTGGTTAAATAAAGGTGTTCTCAACTAGCCTAGCTGGTTAAATAAAGGTGTTCTCAACTAGCCTACCTGGTTAAATAAAGGTGTTCTCAACTAGCCTAGCTGGTTAAATAAAGGTGTTCTCAACTAGCCTACCTGGTTAAATAAAGGTGTTCTCAACTAGCCTAGCTGGTTAAATAAAGGTGTTCTCAACTAGCCTACCTGGTTAAATAAAGGTGTTCTCAACTAGCCTACCTGGTTAAATAAAGGTGTTCTCAACTAGCCTACCTGGTTAAATAAAGGTGTTCTCAACTAGCCTAGCTGGTTAAATAAAGGTGTTCTCAACTAGCCTACCTGGTTAAATAAAGGTGTTCTCAACTAGCCTACCTGGTTAAATAAAGGTGTTCTCAACTAGCCTACCTGGTTAAATAAAGGTGTTCTCAACTAGCCTAGCTGGTTAAATAAAGGTGTTCTCAACTAGCCTAGCTGGTTAAATAAAGGTGTTCTCAACTAGCCTACCTGGTTAAATAAAGGTGTTCTCAACTAGCCTACCTGGTTAAATAAAGGTGTTCTCAACTAGCCTACCTGGTTAAATAAAGGTGTTCTCAACTAGCCTAGCTGGTTAAATAAAGGTGTTCTCAACTAGCCTACCTGGTTAAATAAAGGTGTTCTCAACTAGCCTACCTGGTTAAATAAAGGTCTTCTCAACTAGCCTAGCTGGTTAAATAAAGGTGTTCTCAACTAGCCTACCTGGTTAAATAAAGGTGTTCTCAACTAGCCTCCCTGGTTAAATAAAGGTGTTCTCAACTAGCCTACCTGGTTAAATAAAGGTGTTCTCAACTAGCCTCCTGGTTAAATAAAGGTGTTCTCAACTAGCCTCCCTGGTTAAATAAAGGTGTTCTCAACTAGCCTCCCTGGTTAAATAAAGGTGTTCTCAACTAGCCTACCTGGTTAAATAAAGGTGTTCTCAACTAGCCTCCCTGGTTAAATAAAGGTGTTCTCAACTAGCCTACCTGGTTAAATAAAGGTGTTCTCAACTAGCCTACCTGGTTAAATAAAGGTGTTCTCAACTAGCCTCCTGGTTAAATAAAGGTGTTCTCAACTAGCCTCCCTGGTTAAATAAAGGTGTTCTCAACTAGCCTAGCTGGTTAAATAAAGGTGTTCTCAACTAGCCTACCTGGTTAAATAAAGGTGTTCTCAACTAGCCTACCTGGTTAAATAAAGGTGTTCTCAACTAGCCTACCTGGTTAAATAAAGGTGTTCTCAACTAGCCTCCTGGTTAAATAAAGGTGTTCTCAACTAGCCTACCTGGTTAAATAAAGGTGTTCTCAACTAGCCTACCTGGTTAAATAAAGGTGTTCTCAACTAGCCTCCCTGGTTAAATAAAGGTGTTCTCAACTAGCCTACCTGGTTAAATAAAGGTGTTCTCAACTAGCCTCCTGGTTAAATAAAGGTGTTCTCAACTAGCCTACCTGGTTAAATAAAGGTGTTCTCAACTAGCCTCCTGGTTAAATAAAGGTGTTCTCAACTAGCCTACCTGGTTAAATAAAGGTGTTCTCAACTAGCCTAGCTGGTTAAATAAAGGTGTTCTCAACTAGCCTACCTGGTTAAATAAAGGTGTTCTCAACTAGCCTACCTGGTTAAATAAAGGTGTTCTCAACTAGCCTCCCTGGTTAAATAAAGGTGTTCTCAACTAGCCTAGCTGGTTAAATAAAGGTGTTCTCAACTAGCCTACCTGGTTAAATAAAGGTGTTCTCAACTAGCCTCCCTGGTTAAATAAAGGTGTTCTCAACTAGCCTACCTGGTTAAATAAAGGTGTTCTCAACTAGCCTACCTGGTTAAATAAAGGTGTTCTCAACTAGCCTACCTGGTTAAATAAAGGTGTTCTCAACTAGCCTACCTGGTTAAATAAAGGTGTTCTCAACTAGCCTAGCTGGTTAAATAAAGGTGTTCTCAACTAGCCTACCTGGTTAAATAAAGGTGTTCTCAACTAGCCTAGCTGGTTAAATAAAGGTGTTCTCAACTAGCCTACCTGGTTAAATAAAGGTGTTCTCAACTAGCCTACCTGGTTAAATAAAGGTGTTCTCAACTAGCCTACCTGGTTAAATAAAGGTGTTCTCAACTAGCCTAGCTGGTTAAATAAAGGTGTTCTCAACTAGCCTACCTGGTTAAATAAAGGTGTTCTCAACTAGCCTACCTGGTTAAATAAAGGTGTTCTCAACTAGCCTACCTGGTTAAATAAAGGTGTTCTCAACTAGCCTAGCTGGTTAAATAAAGGTGTTCTCAACTAGCCTAGCTGGTTAAATAAAGGTGTTCTCAACTAGCCTACCTGGTTAAATAAAGGTGTTCTCAACTAGCCTACCTGGTTAAATAAAAGGTGTTCTCAACTAGCCTACCTGGTTAAATAAAGGTGTTCTCAACTAGCCTACCTGGTTAAATAAAGGTGTTCTCAACTAGCCTACCTGGTTAAATAAAGGTGTTCTCAACTAGCCTCCCTGGTTAAATAAAGGTGTTCTCAACTAGCCTACCTGGTTAAATAAAGGTGTTCTCAACTAGCCTAGCTGGTTAAATAAAGGTGTTCTCAACTAGCCTAGCTGGTTAAATAAAGGTGTTCTCAACTAGCCTACCTGGTTAAATAAAGGTGTTCTCAACTAGCCTCCCTGGTTAAATAAAGGTGTTCTCAACTAGCCTACCTGGTTAAATAAAGGTGTTCTCAACTAGCCTAGCTGGTTAAATAAAGGTGTTCTCAACTAGCCTAGCTGGTTAAATAAAGGTGAAATAAATAAATAAGTACAGTGACATTGATCTGATTAACACCAGTAAATACAGTGAGTATTGTCTTATAAAACAGGGACATTGATCTGATTAACACCAGTAAATACAGTGAGTATTGTCTTATAAAACAGGGACACAAACTCTGCAGTTGTTGAACCAATGTGTGATTTTACATTCTACACTTGAATATGTTTTTGTACTGTAGGAATCACGTCCTCCAGTGATTTTTAACCTTTTCTTGTTGAAAAGGGATATATAGATACAGTAAAGTATAAACACACTAAAGGGAAACAAATAAATGATTTGGGAAAAATAGTGTTTTTTTAGACAACTGCAAACTAGAAGGAGTGAGTCACAGTATTTTTGTTTTTATTTTACCTTTATTTAACCAGGAAAGTCAGTTAAGAACAAATTCTTATTTTCAATGACGGCCTAGGAACAGTGGGTTAACTGCCTGTTCAGGGGCAGAACGACATATTTGTACCTTGTCAGCTCGGGGGTTTGAACTTGCAACCTTCCGATTACTAGTCCAACGCTCTAACCACTAGGCAACCCTGCTGCCGCCCTGTAAGGCCTTCAAGGAGTTGGCTTGATGGGAAGTCGTTACGTCATCTAATAGGTGACAGACCTTCATGTGAATATTCATTATTCTTTTAAAAATCCTTCCTGTTCTGTCAAGTTGGATGTTGATCATTGCTAGAAAGCCATTTTAAAGCCTTGCTATAGACTTTCAAGACGATTTAAGTCCAAACTGTAACTAGGCCACTCAGGAAAATTCAATGTCATCTTGGTAAGCTCCTCCAGTGTAGATTTGGCCTTGTGGTTTCGGTTATTTTCCTGTTAGGACAGTTTTTTGTATTCAGATCTCTGAAATGCACTCTACCTACGTAACATTTAGTGTCTCCTTATATTACGCTGGGAAAACAGTTTTCATGGGCACAGAAATCCTAAATAATTTCAGAGTTTGCTAAATCCAATGGTTCTAACCGAGAGTCATCTTAACTTTATTGACAACACCCAAATCAATACTGTCATTAATGTGGTTCTTCAATAATTACAAATAATTCTTAATACTGTAGCTGTTTAGTTACAGTGACATGTTCATCTATCATCAGCTGATCCAGGAAATCATTTTCTGAATGACAGTCAAGTGACAAACATCACAACATGCAACAACAACCAAAGTGCTTCTGCATTCATTACTCTGGTAATGACAGTTATGCCGTTCTCCACATCCCTTATAAATGGATGTTTATAATGTGTCTGCTTGATTTACAGTAGCGTCTCCTTAGTCTGTTTAGGCACAGATACTTAGCTGTGTAGAGAATGGTACCTTGATGGACAGGCAATTATTATTATATAATAATTTTTTAACCTTTTAACTATTTAAGAACAAATTCTTATTTTCAATGCCTAGGAACAGTGGGTTAACTACTTGTTCAGGGGAAGAATGACAGATTTGTACCTTGTCAGCTCGGGGACCTTCCGGTTACTAGTCTAACGCTCTAACCACTAGGCTACCCTATTGAACAACACACAGAGCTATTTTCCTTTATTCTGGACATTTAGAATGACAACACATTACAGAATGGACTAGTGGGATTATTTACAAAATTATCTGGTGATCAGGTTATGAAATGTCATGACAAAGACATTTTAGTTTCCATGTTTCACCTGAAATATTAAATTATTTATAGTCCTCGGTCTATGTTATTGTTAGGTGAAGTTATGGGTTCTACAGTAGGTATATGTTATTGTTATGGGTCCTACAGTAGGTCTATGTTATTGTTAGGTGAAGTCATGGGTCCTACAGTAGGTCTATGTTGTAAGTTATGGGTCCTACAGTAGGTCTATGTTATTGTTATGGGTCCTACAGTAGGTCTATGTTGTTGTTAGGTGAAGTTATGGGTTCTACAGTAGGTATATGTTATTGTTATGGGTCCTACAGTAGGTAGGTCTATGTTGTTGTTAGGTGAAGTTATGGGGCCTACAGTAGGTCTATGTTATTGTTATGGGTCCTACAGTAGGTCTATGTTGTTGTTAGGTGAAGTTATGGGTCCTACAGTAGGTCTATGTTATTGTTAGGTGAAGTAATGGGTTCTACAGTAGGTCTATGTTATTGTTAGGTGAAGTTATGGGTCCTACAGTAGGTCTATGTTATTGTTAGGTGAAGTTATGGGTCCTACAGTAGGTCTATGTTGTCTATGTTGTTGTTAGGTGAAGTTATGGGTCCTACAGTAGGTCTATGTTATTGTTATGGGTCCTACAGTAGGTCTATGTTATTGTTAGGGGAAGTTATGGGTCCTACAGTAGGTCTATGTTATTGTTATGGGTCCTACAGTAGGTCTATGTTATTGTTAGGTGAAGTTATGGGTCCTACAGTAGGTCTATGTTATTGTCTATGTTGTTGTTAGGTGAAGTCATGGGTCCTACAGTAGGTCTATGTTGTTGTTAGGTGAAGTTATGGGTCCTACAGTAGGTCTATGTTGTTGTTAGGTGAAGTTATGGGTCCTACAGTAGGTCTATGTTGTTGTTAGGTGAAGTTATGGGTCATACAGGTGAAGTTAGGGGTCCTACAGTAGGTCTATGTTGTTGTTAGGTGAAGTTATGGGTCATACAGGTGAAGTTAGGGGTCCTACAGTAGGTCTATGTTGTTGTTAGGTGAAGTTATGGGTCCTACAGTAGGTCTATGCTGTTAGGTGAAGTTATGGGGCCTACAGTAGGTATATGTTGTTGTTAGGTGAAGTCATGGGTCCTACAGTAGGTCTATGTTGTTGTTAGGTGAAGTTATGGGTACTACAGTAGGTCTATGTTGTTGTTAGGTGAAGTTATGGGGCCTACAGTAGGTATATGTTATTGTTATGGGTTCTACAGTAGGTCTATGTTGTTAAGTGAAGTTATGGGTCCTACAGTAGGTCTATGTTGTTGTTAGGTGAAGTTATGGGTCCTACAGTAGGTCTATGTTGTTGTTAGGTGAAGTTATGGGTACTACAGTAGGTCTATGTTGTTGTTAGGTGAAGTTATGGGTCCTACAGTAGGTCTATGTTATTGTTAGGTGAAGTTATGGGTCCTACATTAGGTCTATGTTGTTGTCTATGTTGTTGTTAGGTGAAGTTATGGGTCCTACAGTAGGTATATGTTGTAAGTTATGGGTCCTACATTTGGTCTGTGTTGTTATTAGGTGAAGTTAGGGGTCCTACAGTAGGTCTATGTTGTTGTTAGGTGAAGTTATGGGTCCTACAGTAGGTCTATGTTGTTGTTAGGTGAAGTTATGGGTCCTACAGTAGGTCTATGTTGTAAGTTATGGGTCCTACAGTAGGTCTATGTTATTGTTAGGTGAAGTTATGGGTCCTACAGTAGGTCTATGTTGTTAGGTGAAGTTATGGGCCAATTTGGCAAACACTTGGTTTACAAACCCTCACTGTCAGGCTGATGGAAAAGCTAGCTAAAGAGTATTTTACTGGTTAAAGTGTTTTGTAAGTATGAAGCAGTTGATTTGAGACTTCCACAAACATTACACTATGCAGGAGATTCAAGCAAGCCTTACAATTATAATCCAAAAGCAGTGTGAAATGCACTCATATTCAACCTGGAAATGGAGGCTATTTTTGCTGTCAGCCTATGAGAACTCCCCTGAGTTTTCCCCCACGGTGGTGAATTAGTGAATAGACACAGAGCTAAATGTGAGTTTCCTTCAGTAGCATCCTGATCTGTGATGATAGTGAGCTGTAATATTCAGAATACATTGTGAAAAACTAAAATCTTGGCTCACCATTTTTTGCTCCAACCAGATATACTACATCCATAACTAGTGGTTTCCTCATTACCAGATATACTACATCCATAACTAGCAGTTTCCTCATTAGCAGGGAGGAGTTTCTGCAACCAAATTGTGTGTGCGCCGCCCTCGTGCTGCAATTTTATTAAACACAGAAAGGGGCCAAAATTGGAGACCAAAAGTCGTCTGGCACATTGCTTAGAGTTTCAGCAACTTAAATAACTTGTTTCTATCCTCCAATCATCAATGTTACTACTAATGTGAAAACAAAACAAAATTGTTGCTCACTTGACTGTTTTAAGACATTTGTCAAATGATTTAACAGACGTCAATTGTTGTACAACTTCATGGGTACGCTCTGGGCATCACCTTTTACCTCAAATAAACAATGGATTTCTGCTGTTTTGAGCCTTTAACCATCTGTCTGACTTTGTTGTTCACACAGGAGAACAACATGATGCTGACAAGGCAGAGAAGAGTCTCTCCAGATTAGAACACCTCAAGAAACACCTGCAGAGACCCACAGGGAAGAAATCTCACCACTGCTCTGAATGTGGGAAGAGTTACTCAAGATCAGATTCACTTAAACTACACAAGAGAATACACCAGCGAGTACACACAGGAGAGAAACCTCACCACTGTTTTGACTGTGGGAAGAGTTACTTAAAATCAGATTCACTTAAACTACACCTGAGAATACACACTGGAGAGAATCTTCACTTCTGCTCTGACTGTGGGAAGAGATTCACCTCTTCAGTAGACCTTAAAATACATCAGAGAATTCACACTGGAGAGAAACCTTTTGGCTGTGATCAATGTGGGAAGAGTTTTACTAAGCCAATCAACTTGAAATCACACCAGCGAATACACACTGGAGAGAAACCTTATGGCTGTGATCAATGTGGGAAGAGTTTTACTCAGTCAAGCGGCCTGATATAACACACGCAGGAGAGAAACCATATAGCTGTACTCAATGTGGGAAGAGTTTTGCTACATCTGGCTATCTGAAGATACACCAGAGAACACACACAGGTGAGAAACCTTACAGCTGTAATCAATGTGGGAAGAGTTTTACTCAGTCAAGCAGCCTGAAATCATACCAAAGAATACACAGGAGAGAAATCCCATAGCTGTAATCAATGTGGGAAGAGTTTTACTCAGTCAAGCAGCCTGATATCACACCAGCGGACACACACATGAGAGAAACCTTATGGCTATGATCAATGTGACAAGAGATACTCTGATAACATATATCTAGTCAAACATCAGAAAATACATGGAGTTGTTTCATGATATCAATGAAATATTGTCACAATGTAGAATGTTGTAACATTGTCAATGATGTCAATGTAGAATGTTGTAACATTGTAGTAGGAGTATTCTAATGATATGATGTTGTAACATTGTAGTAGGAGTATTCTAATGATGTCACAATGTAGAATGTTGTAACATTGTAGTAGGAGTATTCTAATGATGTCACAATGTAGAATGTTGTAACATTGTAGTAGGAGTATTTGAATGAATTTCACAATGTAGAACCCTAAACGTTTGCCCCCTGTTCAATTTGATGAATTGATTTCAGCATGATATGGATATTAGCCTCTGGGGAAGAATCCAGGCTCTGAATTGAATGAGTTCTATTTATGTGATTTAACAAAAAGATCAGGTGTGATGTTAATGTTTGTATGTTTTGTATTGTTTATAAAATATATATTTTCAGGTATTTTTTCATAACTTAATTTCAACGTACTTGCAGCTTATACACCTATAATCAATATTATTAACAATCTAACATCACTCCAGTATTTATTGACAACATTCAAGTGCTAATTGTCTTTATTCCACTACTGAAGAAGCATGACTCAAATCACCTCATATTTCAAACATTCAGCCTGACAAAGATATGTTTTATTATTCCATGCCTCACCAATCACATTTGCTTTTGATATTTTTTCCAATTCATGTAACATTTAGTTTTTGGGGGTTTCTTGATGGAGAACATAACAACAAACAATGGAGTAAAACAAGTTTATAATTTGTATTGGATGTTGCATCCAATTGTTAATATTTGAATCAATGACATTTCCTTAAAATGCTCAGTCTTTCAGTTAAGTTTCTGTTTGTTGTGTACTAAATATTTCAGTGTGTCTTTTTCCTGTGAAGCCATTGTGTTGCATCCATGTCTGAAATGTGCTGTATAAATAAAGCTTGATCTGATCATATTTCAAAACAAATTAACTCAGTGACCAACCAATCAACAGACTCTTGCTAAACCAATGAACAAATATGTGCAAAGGCATATTTTGGTCCATCTTAGACTGAATTTATATTGTCTTTCATGCTATCTTCTACCTTGTCATTATAGCGCATGGTCCATCTTAGTATGAAAAACAGTATCAATTCAGTGCATGGTATGTAAGTTTAGTATCACTTTTCAACCAACCCAGTGCATTTGTTGAAAATGAAATTTTTTGAAATGAACAATACATCAAAGGATCAAACTACTGAAAACTGAAACAGACAAATGGATCAAACAGATCAATCCCACTTTCCAGCCTGCTGAAGGCGTGGTGGAGTGGTGAACACCACCCCCGGCTCTACCAGGGGCTTGAGGTGGTCTCCCACAGCTCTGCTTATGTCATGTTCTGTGGCCTTGCCGTTCCATTTCTTGACTGCCCCTGCAACACAGAAAGAAATATATTTAGTAATATTATATAAAACTCTCAAAGTAATGGATATGGAGCATTTATGGCCTCAGTTACACCTGGCACCTAAATGTGATTTCTGTCATCCGATCGCTCCATTAGGTTCAGATCTAACAGGATGGGCCTTTGACGCAGTCAGGCCACCAAATATGCATAAGCAATGTAAAGAGATGTGGGGAAAAGTAAATTCTTCACAAATTACCTTCATAATATCAAAGAACAAATGTTTGTGTCTGAGGGGAAATTGACTTTCATACAGCCAAAAGGGGTGAGAAATTACACCAATATCAGTGGACAATTTGTACTAATGTAAATAAACATGGATGATGGAACATATTACCTTTTGCTTACGTGATGAACCATTAAGGGGACATAAATATTTACCATCTTTGACCTCTCACCTCTCTGGCTGTAGAAGTGTTCTTCCTAACCAGTCCCTCAACAGCTCTCTGACTGAGCTCCACCCTCACTGGGTCTTCAGAGGAGAGGAAGGCTGAGGAGGGATGGAAGGATGAATGGATCAGTCAGTCAATAAAGTGTAGAGCTGCAGTCTGACAAAATCACTATTTTAGTAGTTCATTAAAGGAAATAAGGCTTTATGACTGCTGAATACCAACTATTAATCACCTAGATCATGTATTTTCAGGTAGAGATAGATCCTTGGGAAGTCACTAGCCCGTTGAAGTTGACATTTACAATGGTTAAGGTAGGGTTTAGGGTAGGGATGTCCCAAGGATCCCAGATAGCATTGACCATTGTGCATTCTTCTGTCTCTTTTACATAGCAGGTGATGGGTTCTGACTTCTGAACTTGAAAAAATGAAATATCCGTATAATGTGAAATTGAATGAAACAATGTATGTTGATGCTAATTACATTTACATTTAAGTCATTTAGCAGACGCTCTTATCCAGAGCGACTTACAAATTGGTGCATTCACCTTATGACCTCCAGTGGAACAGTAGTGCATCTAAATCTTTTCAGGGGGAGGGGGGGTGAGAGGGATTACTTTATCCTATCCTAGGTATTCCTTAAAGAGGTGGGGTTTCAGGTGTCTCCGGAAGGTGGTGATTGACTCCGCTGTCCTGGCGTCGTTAGGGAGTTTGTTCCACCATTGGGGGGCCAGAGCAGCGAACAGTTTTGACTGGGCTGAGCGGGAACTGTACTTCCTCAGTGGTAGGGAGGCGAGCAGGCCAGAGGTGGATGAACGCAGTGCCCTTGTTTGGGTGTAGGGCCTGATCAGAGCCTGGAGGTACTGAGGTGCCGTTCCCCTCACAGCTCCGTAGGCAAGCACCATGGTCTTGTAGCGGATGCGAGCTTCAACTGGAAGCCAGTGGAGGGAGCGGAGGAGCGGGGTGACGTGAGAGAACTTGGGAAGGTTGAACACCAGACGGGCTGCGGCGTTCTGGATGAGTTGTAGGGGTTTAATGGCACAGGCAGGGAGCCCAGCCAACAGCGAGTTGCAGTAATCCAGACGGGAGATGACAAGTGCCTGGATTAGGACCTGCGCCGCTTCCTGTGTGAGGCAGGGTCGTACTCTGCGGATGTTGTAGAGCATGAACCTACAGGAACGGGCCACCGCCTTGATGTTAGTTGAGAACCACAGGGTGTTGTCCAGGATCACGCCAAGGTTCTTAGCGCTCTGGGAGGAGGACACAATGGAGTTGTCAACCGTGATGGCGAGATCATGGAACGGGCAGTCCTTCCCGGGAGGAAGAGCAGCTCCGTCTTGCCGAGGTTCAGCTTGAGGTGGTGATCCGTCATCCACACGGATATGTCTGCCAGACATGCAGAGATGCGATTCGCCACCTGGTCATCAGAAGGGGAAAGGAGAAGATTAATTGTGTGTCGTCTGCATAGCAATGATAGGAGAGACCATGTGAGGTTATGACAGAGCCAAGTGACTTGGTGTATAGCGAGAATAGGAGAGGGCCTAGAACAGAGCCCTGGGGGACACCAGTGGTGAGAGCACGTGGTGTGGAGACGGATTCTCGCCACGCCACCTGGTAGGAGCGACCTGTCAGGTAGGACACAATCCAGCGTGGGCCGCGCCGGAGATGCCCAACTCGGAGAGGGTGGAGAGGAGGATCTGATGGTTCACAGTATCGAAGGCAGCCGATAGGTCTAGAAGGATGAGAGCAGAGGAGAGAGAGTTAGCTTTAGCAGTGCGGAGCGCCTCCGTGATACAGAGAAGAGCAGTCTCAGTTGAATGACTAGTCTTGAAACCTGACTGATTTGGATCAAGAAGGTCATTCTGAGAGAGATAGCGGGAGAGCTGGCCAAGGACGGCACGTTCAAGAGTTTTGGAGAGAAAAGAAAGAAGGGATACTGGTCTGTAGTTGTTGACATCGGAGGGATCGAGTGTAGGTTTTTTTCAGAAGGGGGTGCAACTCTCGCTCTCTTGAAGACGGAAGGGACGTAGCCAGCGGTCAGGGATGAGTTGATGAGCGAGGTGAGGTAAGGGAGGAGGTCTCCGGAAATGGTCTGGAGAAGAGAGGAGGGGATAGGGTCAAGCGGGCAGGTTGTAGGGCGGCCGGCCGTCACAAGACGCGAGATTTCATCTGGAGAGAGAGGGGAGAAAGAGGTCAGAGCACAGGGTAGGGCAGTGTGAGCAGAACCAGCGGTGTCGTTTGACTTAGCAAACGAGGATCGGATGTCGTCGACCTTCTTTTCAAAATGGTTGACGAAGTCATCTGCAGAGAGGGAGGAGGGGGAGGGGGAGGAGGATTCAGGAGGGAGGAGAAGGTTGCAAAGAGCTTCCTAGGGGTAGAGGCAGATGCTTGGAATTTAGAGTGGTAGAAAGTGGCTTTAGCAGCAGAGAGAGAAGAGGAAAATGTAGAGAGGAGGGAGTGAAAGGATGTCAGGTCCGCAGGAGGCGAGTTTTCCTCCATTTCCGCTCGGCTGCCCGGAGCCCTGTTCTGTGAGCTCGCAATGAGTCGTCGAGCCACGGAGCGGGAGGGGAGGACCGAGCCGGCCTGGAGGATAGGGGACATAGAGAGTCAAAGGATGCAGAAAGGGGAGGAGAGGAGGGTTGAGGAGGCAGAATCAGGAGATAGGTTGGAGAAGGTTTGAGCAGAGGGAAGAGATGATAGGATGGAAGAGGAGAGAGTAGCGGGGGAGAGAGAGCGAAGGTTGGGACGGCGCGATACCATCCGAGTAGGGGCAGTGTGGGAAGTGTTGGATGAGAGCGAGAGGGAAAAGGATACAAGGTAGTGGTCGGAGACTTGGAGGGGAGTTGCAACGAGGTTAGTGGAAGAACAGCATCTAGTAAAGATGAGGTCGAGCGTATTTCCTGCCTTGTGAGTAGGGGGAAGGTGAGAGGGTGAGGTCAAAAGAGGAGAGGAGTGGAAAGAAGGAGGCAGAGAGGAATGAGTCAAAGGTAGGCGTGGGGAGGTTAAAGTCGCCCAGAACTGTGAGAGGTGAGCCGTCCTCAGGAAAGGAGCTTATCAAGGCATCAAGCTCATTGATGAACTCTCCGAGGAACCTGGAGGGCGATAAATGATAAGGATGTTAAGCTTGAAAGGGCTGGTAACTGTGACAGCATGGAATTCAAAGGAGGCGATAGACAGATGGGTAAGGGGAGAAAGAGAGAATGACCACTTGGGAGAGATGAGGATCCCGGTGCCACCACCCCGCTGACCAGAAGCTCTCGGGGTGTGCGAGAACACGTGGGCAGACGAAGAGAGAGCAGTAGGAGTAGCAGTGTTGTCTGTGGTGATCCACGTTTCCGTCAGTGCCAAGAAGTCGAGGGACTGGAGGGATGTACAATATGATGTACAATATTCCATGATGTTTCTATATGATAATAATAGCCTAATATATTTAATATGCCATACACTATTTTTTTTACAGTTTCACTAATTAATTTTTATTAACTTAATTATTATGATTCAACATCAGTTCACCGTCTCATCTCATACTGTATTGGAGCAGCAGCCGCTGACTGCCCAGTTCAACATCAGTTCACCGTCTCACCTCATACTGTATTGGAGCAGCAGCCGCTGACTGCCCAGTTCAACATCAGTTCACCGTCTCACCTCATACTGTATTGGAGCAGCAGCCGCTGACTGCCCAGTTCAACGTCAGTTCGTTGATGCTAATCATCATGTTTTGAATCTGAGAGCAAATAGATCCGATTACAACTCCAAAAATGAAGGGTTCAACTGGAGTTGTTCTCGGATCGCCTAAGAACCGTATGGTTCTTGGTCAATGAAAAACAGCCCCAAAAGGTTCTTCAAAGAACTTGTTAGAAGGTGGGTTTATCGAGGAACCTCCGTTGTTGCTGGACTTTTTCCGGGAACTTCGCAATTACAACTGAAAACGATGGTGACAAGTTTGGATGCAACAACAAGTTAAAAAGGTCAAGTTGGGTTGATGTTTGGCTCTGAATATGTCTAGAAATAATAATTACAATAATATAACGTACTAATAATGAATAACGAAGACAATGATGGTTTTCTGTGAATATCTTCCGTAACGTTACTATAGTTAATTACCGTAAATATTAGACAGCCGGGTTTGACCGTCGGCGTTGTATGAGCTACAGTACAGTACCGTTATCTGGCTAGATAACGTTATGTCCTAACTAGGCACAACAAGGTTTGGATTATTTCCCTCAACTATATTTGTTCCCATATATTGTATATCGTTTCCATAAAGCCAACATGGCTTTACACTCATTAACGTAAGTTTCCAATCTAGAGCAGTTCTCAGTTTTGTGATAATGAACTAGCAAACGTTAACTAACTAAGTAAGGACGGTGACCTGTCCAGACGAGATGTACAACGAACTGAATCGTCAATGGAGGTCTTTCTCTTTATATAGCCTGCTACAGCCAGCAACACTATTAACTCACAAGGGGGCATAACGTTACATGTACAATACTATCCCATTTTGGAAACGTTACATGTCCGCGTTAATTATCTTAATGATCTTTTCAGAACTTCTCAGAAATGATTCAAGTGAGAGAGGTAGAGAGGCAGGGGTGAGGACATCATCCTGCTATTTTGACAGTCCCTGAAGGACAATATAGAAGAGGGATTTGCTCTTATTCCTTCCCTTTCTCTAATGTATTTTGTAATAAAATTAGCAAGTGTAGTAAGATCAATGCTTTACTAGGACTGGAGACCACAGCAGCGATCCTGCTCTTGCCCTACCTCTTCAAAGAGGACCCAAGTGGCCTTTATGTCCGTGACATGGTATGCTTATGCACCATTCATCTGTTTCTTCATAAACATAGGTGTGCATGCTTATATAAAACTACAGCTGAACATTTGTTATGGTCTTTGTTAATTGTATGTGTATTAATCTTTTCTTACTTTTGTTGACGCAGATTTCACCGCTCTTCACTCCTTTACTGCACATCGGCGGAAATCCATTTCACCATGAGAGTGAAATCCCGCTGGCCTTTGATGGGGAGAACATCCACGCCCTCGAGGACGTCTCCATGGGACGTGGGGCTCTGCTTCGGCTGCATTTTTTAAAAAAAAAAAAATTCCCTTAAATTTCCCAAAAATGTCAGAAAAACACTTATGTTGTTAAGTTACTGTGTTCTGGGGATAGGAGAAGTTGGGTGAAGTTACAAGGGCCGGTCATAAAGATGGCGAACTTCCTAACATAACTAAGTGAATATGATATACACACTAAAGCTGAAAAATCTGTATTTAGCATCAAGTCTACAATGTTGTTAGTTTACCTATGATTCATTTTTAATGTATGTTGTTTTTATTGTACATCATTATTTTAGATTTGTTTTAAATGTCATGAAAAGCACTTTACAAAGTAATTTTATTATTTATTATGTCTGCAGAAATGTTGCAATTTTGTAATGTGTTTTGTTTGGTAAATTGTTTTGTAAATATTAATTCACATTTGTGGTGCCACTAAATAAACAATTATTTAAGTCAATATTGTCAATATTATTATAATATGTTTTTATAATGGAGGGAGGGTGGACAGGGAGTTAAAAAATGAACCCCAAAAGGTTCTTTCCGGAATCATGATAAGGGGTTCTTCAAATAACTTTTTTAGCTTTTTGTCTGAAAGTATTTTCTCAACTGCGATACCAACTCCAGTCAGCAGATGGCGATGTATGTCTTTCAGGTAAATTCTGCAACTGTGGTGTATAATCTTGTGGACGGGATGCTTCTTCAACATCAACAGCTAGTCAGTCACCTTGTTTCACTCTAACTTGATGTAAAAATGTTTATTCAATAAATACAGCAACTTCTCTCATACTGGGAAGAACCAAAAGTGGAATTTTCAGGCCTTAAGGGCAGTTTTATTTCAAATGTCGTACCCAGATGGAGAAAATCCAGTAAGCGTTTTATAGTTTCATCGTCAGGGTAACTTACCCTAGAGTGGACACACTCCCACCAGTTTCTGAGACAACTGCCCAGACTTTGTAGACTGTTAATTAATGCTTAAACCTCCTATTTATCAAATTTGAGTTGATATGAGTTGTCATCTAGTTCACAAAGACTCTAGATATTTAACACTAAATGACCGAATCCAGGGCATAGCTGGCCAGCACATTTAAAATAGGAATTCACCACTTCTGAGGGACACAGACACTTTTCAGAATGAGGTCCTTCTTCCAATAGAGTTTCACCAGGTACCGTGTTTCACACAGAACCCAGTCACCCTGGCCCCTCCCCCCTACAGACTGCACCAATCCCCACTGTGATCAATTCAGTGTTAGGACGGCTCTAGGTCGCCTGCAACCGACCAATGATAGGCGTCTTTGAGTCGACTAACTCTCAGATAATCTTCCACTGCCTCGGCCCTGTTTACACCTCCAAGGTTCCCCCTCACACAGGAAAACACACTCAGAGCCTACTGACTGGGCCCTGTTTACACCTCCAAGGTTCCCCCTCACACAGGAAACACACTCAGAGCCTACTGACTGGGCCCTGTTTACACTCCAAGGTGCCCCCCTCACACAGGAAAACACACTCAGAGCCTACTGACTGGGCCCTGTTTACACCTCCAAGGTTCCCCCTCACACAGGAAAACACACTCAGAGCCTACTGACTGGGCCCTGTTTACACTTCCAAGGTGCCCCCCTCACACAGGAAAACACACTCAGAGCCTACTGACTGGGCCCTGTTTACACCCCCCTCACACAGGAAAACACTCTCAGAGCCTATTGACTGGGCCCTGTTTACACCTCCAAGGTTCCCCCCTCACACAGGAAACACACTCAGAGCCTATTGCCTCGGCCCTGTTTACAATGTTTTTCTAAAAACTACACTTAACGTGTTTCGCTCACCTCTTTTTATTTAAACTAGGTTTGAGATGTGGTATCAACTTGCCTCGCTGCATCTGATGAAAGGTGGGGCCATCTACTCCATTCCTAAAGTGTGGTCTCCCTGAGATCCCAAGTTTGAGGGATCCCTAGTGTACCATTTACCCAGGTCAGGAGCGGTCACCAAGTTAAGATTAACATCCCCAAATGTGGTTAATTTCTTTAATATCAAATGAGGAAACAAACTTATCACACAAGTCAGTTATTCTTAAACTAAATCTTTATTCATGTTTAATAAGGGAGCAGGTCAATACAACACACACACATAAAGAGAATCAATTGAGTCTCTACGATAATGATGGCTGGTCAACAAATCAGCCCTAGATGATTCATTGAGAGCCACGAGACAAAAGTACAAAGGTCTTTTATAGCTAAGATACACCCCTTTCAACCTACATGACGAACAACATGTATAGAACGGGTCACAAGGTTAAGATTTGTATGAAAGATACTTATAATTCACAGCAGACAGTATCTGCTGTAAAAACAGTACTCTGTGTAGAAACCAGGGGCTGGCCCTGGGGTCATCTCTCCCTGGTACCATATAGAACAGAAACATTAACTCATAATCTGGAATACTGTCTCTTTAGGTTTTAATCACCCAAAATACTGTCAGTGTTTTCTCCCAGAGGCCCATCCTCAGTAGAACACAGACACAATAGTTCTAAGAACCCTCTATTCTGTTGCATAAAACAATCATTTGATACAATAAAAGTACAATAACATAATCTTGCAATTTTGCTCTCACAGTGTCCACTGAATGTTGACTAGTAACAACAACTGGGACCTAAAAGACACCCACCATGAGACCCCTTTTGTTTGCCCAAACAAAACTCACATCAAATTGTATTAGTCACATGCACTGAATACAACAGTGAAATGCTTCCTTATGAGCCCCTAACCAACAGTGCAGTTTCAATACGGAAAAGAATAAGAGATAAAACTCCAAATAAACACACTGGCTCAACGCAAAACACAAATATTTTTGAATGCCCACCCCAGAGATAATCAGCTACCAAGTTTTCCTTAACACGGACATGTTGATTTCAAGAGGAAACTCCTGCGATATCCGTAATAACTTTCCACCTCACTGCGGAGCTTCTCTCTCTTTTCAGGGTTCACTAGATAGGCATGTTGTTGGATCTGGCCCAGTCCCCAATATCATGCTCTAGAACATTTGGTTTGGCACATGTGAGAATTAACCCTGATATTCTAAAAACAGGGCAACAATGTCAATATAATTGTACCAAAAAATGGTCATGTTGGTTGCATGAATAAATATCACTACCAAATGTTACATGAAATGTAAATATGAAATATTTGATAGCATAGTCATATTTTCAACGTCTTTTCAATATAATTTTGCTTGGTGGGATAGCCCAATGTCAAAACACAGTTTTAACGTGTCCAAATCAATAACCAATATGCAGGAACAGTTTGGGGATAAATTGAAATCCTAAACATAACATGTGCTATTTACACAAACATCTGCCACAATAATCATATTACTTGTATTTTTAAACAAGCTCCTTATAAAC